>NC_081411.1:420566570-420811570 GCF_030272615.1 Cryptomeria japonica | reverse complement strand
TTCCATGGTCACATGGATTAGTTTTCCTACACATCTCACTTTGCACATTAGTAATCTCAAATAACCACATGCAATATTAATATATGAAAAGAATACAATTCAGACACTTTGCATACAATTTAAATCATAACAATTAAATTATCAATTATCCAATAAAATCCACAGGAAATAATTTACTCAATGGCATCATCATAATCATCATGAAATTCAATCATTCGTAAGGCATGCATCCGTTTTCTAACATCATAAATAAAGTACTGCAAATCATAAATAAATGACATGAACCATATCAATGTTATCCAATCACTGGATCATATAGAATCTATATCCATAATTCATCAAAATAAAGTATCAATAATAGGTCCAACATGAAAAATAACTGCAATGTTATGACGGCTCGGGGTAGAGCCTCACACTTTCACAAAAAAATTGTAGAGGTTGTTGCATATAAACCTCTTATTCAAGATTCCTATGCAAGATTCCTATGCAAGAAAATAGTTTTAAAATCCATTTTCTCTATCTCAAAATCATAAGAAACAACAATAGATAATAGGAATTTGACAAAAGTTAGCTTAGCAACATGAGAGAATATTTCACCAAAATCAATTCTCTCTCTCTAGGAGTAGACCTTGGCCACTAGTATGGCCTTGTACCACTCTAACTAACCATTTTTGCTAAATTTATTCTGAAATACCCACTTGCATCCAATGGGATTTCTTCCTTTGGGAAAACTAACAAGAGACCAAGTGTCACAACTATCCAAAGTCATCATCTCCTCCCGCATGTCCTACATCCAATACCCACTTTCCTTGAAAGAGAGTGCTTCCCTATAAGATCTAGGTTCATCGTCAGTACTTAATAAAGCGAACTTACAATAGAAACCTAGTGATATGTACCTATAAATTGGATTTTGTTGGCTTGTGGACCTTCCCAAAGGTGGAGTAAGAGGTTCTTCCTCATGTTCTTGCTCATTATTTTCAATTTCTTCAAGATTCTTTAAAATTTTCACTTGAACTCTCTTCTTCTTCTCAATTTTCTTGTCCATCTCTCTATTCTTCCACATGTGCATCTTTCTTCTTAGTCTCAAAATGCATTGTCTTTGACTTTTCCTTTGGTTATTCTTCACCTGAGTCATTTCTCAATTCCCTAAAAATCACATCTCTAGAAAATATCATTTTATAAGTTAAAGGATTCCAAAGCTTATAACCTTTTACATTCTCACCATATCCTACAAAGATTCATTATAAGCTTTGGGATCCAATTTAGATAGCTCTTCTTGAGGCATATGAACAAAAGCCTCACAACCAAATACCCTTAAATGTGAAACTGGAGGCTTTTTACCCAACCACATTTCATAAGGTATTTTATCAACAAGAGCTTTACAAGAAAATCTATTAATCAAATAACAAGCAGTATCAAAAGCCTTTACCCAGAAATATTTATCTCACTAAGCACTACTTAAGATTCTCCCAACTCTTTCCATTAATGTATAGTTTATTCTTTTTGCCACCCCATTTTGTTGGGGAGTGTAAGGTGTAGTCTTTTGCCTAACAATTTCTACATGTTTGCAAAAATTATCATATTCCTTAGAGAAATATTCACCCTCATTGTCAAATATCAAAATTTTATCTTATAGTCTGATTGCTTTTTAACCAATGCCTTAAATTCCTTAAACTTGGTGAGAAATTCAAATTTTGAATGCATAAAATAAATCCAAGTATATCTTGAGACATCATCTATGAAGGAAACATAATATCAAGATCTATTCAAAGAATCAATATCCACTAGTCCACATACATCCAAATGACTAATCTCTAAAAGTCTCTTAGCTTTATTGACTACTTTAAGAAATGAAGATCTATTTTGTTAAATCAAACACACAATACTCATATAAATCACTCTTACTAACATAATAAATAGAAATACCCTCAACTATATTTTTATCTAGAATGGTATTAAAACCTTTTTCACCAATGTGACTCAATCTATGGTGTCATAATATATATGCATCTTCAGTCCTAGTTGTTGAATTACGAAGATTATAAGTGTGTAGCTTAAACAAAGTCCCTGTACAATATCCTTTAGCAATTACCAAACTTTCCCTAACCAACCTGCAACCAAACTTATCAAATGTCACATTTATTCCACAATTATTTGACTTGGAAATGAAAAGTAAACTAATTGCAAGATCTGGAATATGTAAAATATTATCAATGGAAACAATCCTCCCATCACGAGGATGCATATTTTTGTTACTGTAACATTTGATAATTGAAAAAAGATGACAGGAGCGAGAGCGAGGGTTTTTGAAGATGTCGAAGGCGGGATAGATGTTGCAGATGACGATGATGGTTGCTCTACATTCAGTGGTTAGGGTGTTGGTGTTTATGCTTCTGATTCTCCTGTTCATGTTGGGGAGCTTCCTTCTGCCATGTCTAGGTTTGGGGGGTTCTTTGCCCATTTTTTTGTGGCTTCCTCTACTTTGGTGGCTATTGTTCTTCTCGTGGTTGTTTGTGGTGGAGGAGTGGATCTTTGTTCTACTTTTCCTTGGCTTTCATGCTCCTACAGTTCCTCTTCTCCTTTAATGCGGATTTCTTTGCTGGGTTTTGCGGGGGTTGGTGTTTGTGGGTCTTGGTTTGGTGCGGATACTGTGGACATTGGTTGCATATGGGGTGTGGCGGTGGTGTCTGAGGTGTTCTTGGTTGTGGACGGTGCTATTGGGGGGTGCTCAGGTGTTGTTATGTTGACCCCTATGTCATCACTATTATTTGTTGTCGTTGCGGTGACCTTCGCTTTTGATTTTGTTGCGGCCCTTGTGTTGAGTCGGGAGGAGGCGGTGGTTGTTGAAAAGTCTACTCTGACCATTGTTCATTCTGCTAAGGATGGGACCCTGCCTTAGGTGGTTGGGAGTGTGTATTTGGCTCGTGCTAGGTTTGGACGGGTTCTAGTTACAGTTTTTGCGGATGACGATGGGGTTTTTTGCACTCTTCCCTACCTTTTCTTGTTGTCTTGGTGTGGGAGGGTGATCTAGGATCTGGGTGGAGCTTCCAATAGTTGGCTCTTTTTAGGGTTTGTGGTTTTTCCTAAGCTTTGGGTGGTTTTGAAGGATTTGGGGTTGTCTTATTTTGGCTTGTCTTTGGCTCCTCTTTTCTTCGGAGGACTATGTGAAAGCTTTTTAAGCCCAGACTGGGTGTTGTTGATCTATTTGAGGGCCTCTTCTGATAACCTTGTGCCTTCTTTTTTATTGCAAAGGTTTTTTACTAGTTTTTCTCTCCCCTCAGGTTGTGCTTCTGATGCTCATCTTTAGCCCTTGCTATGGGTTGTGTTGTTGAAGGGGTTTTTTGTTTGGGGGGTTTGTTTGACCCTAGATTTTGGATCTGTTCAGGGTTTCTTTGTTCGACCTTTCTTTGTCTGTCCTATTGAGGTGGACCATTCTTCTACTGATTGGAAGAGTTGTGGGCTGAGAGCGGGGGGGATAGATCCTATTGGGGGGTTTGGATGCCCTTTTTTTCGAGGTCGGATGGTTGAATGTTGCTCTCTCCTTGAATTTGGGTTTCAGTACCTTTTCTCCTATAGAGGTGGAGATTTTGGCTGAGCTTATTTTCTTGGAGTTGGACTGGTTCAAGCCTCTTCCTCTTCTTCTGGTTCTGGGAGCCCTTTTAAAACCCAGTTGTCCAGCAAAGTGTTGTGGTTCCATCTCTTGGTTGTTGGACTTTGATTCATGGTCTGAAGTTGTGTTCTCTCTATTGAAGGTTTTCATTCTTCCAGCCCCTATTGAGGCGGGGACCTATCCTATTATGGTGGAAAGGTGCTTTGTTGTTAGAGGTGCAACCATCAAATGCTTTGAGGGTGTTGGCTTTGTCTTGGTGGTTTTGGGAGCCATTACAAAACCCAATTCGAAGGTTAGGGGAGCCTTTCAAAACCCCCATGTTCTTGGTCAGTTCTTAATGTTTATCTTATGGAATCTTGTTCAACTGGATGCTGACAGTTTTCAAGGGCCCAGTTTAGGTTGTGGTTGTTTTTGGTTAAGGCCTAGGCTAGCTTTTAGCTACTTGGAGATTTTGTCACAGGTCAAGGGTACCCAAAAAATCCTTGTTGTTTGGCTGAGGGTGTCTGTTAAACCCTCGATCTTTGCTTTATGAACTATAGTTTGTTGTTGTAGTCTTGTTGGTGATGCCAACCTGATTTATAATGGCTATCTTTTGTTTGTTTGGTTGGCATTGTCTGTTTGTGGTTGTGTTGGTGTTTGGTTGGCGTTAGTCTGCTTAGTTGTGTTTAGGCTACTAATTTTCCTTGTTTGTATCCTTTGGCAATGTTTTATTATGGGTTCTAGATCCTGGTAAAATATGGGGGTTTTGGGTCCCCTCAAAACCTATTTTATCCTTAATAAAAAATAATCCTCACATCACTAAAGCACAACTTTACCTTTCCTTTGCCAACAATATTCATTGAGGTATTATCAATAGTTAAAACTTCTCCTCCAATATATTCTTTATACTAAAAAAACCACTCCTTATGAGGAGTCTAGTAGGAATAACTTGAATCAACAAGCCAAACATCATTACTAATAGAGTTAGTTGAAATAAATAAAGGATCAAAATCATCATCATCTGAGGACTTATCTATGAAATCTTCAATATTATTTTTCTTATTTCTACACTCCTTCACATGCCCTCTTTTACCACAGTTCCATCACTTCACTCTTCTCTTTTTGGGAGACTTAGAATGTCTATTTGACTTATCCTTCTTTTTTATCCCCTTTAGGCCCTTTCTCCTTAGACCTTCCTCGAACATGCAACGCATCTTGGGATTTGACATTCATGGTATGTCTCCTCATCCCTTCTGAAAGAATTGAGTGGACCACGTTATCCATCTTAGGCTCTGCACCACCACTATAAATCACAACAACTAGATTTTCCCAATAATCAAGCAAAGAGAAAATTAGTAAGATACATTTATCTTCATCTTCTATATTAACATCTATTAAAGCAAGCTGATATATAATCAAATTAAATGCATTCAGATTTTCATCACTAGAATCAGCCTCTTTCATTTTCAGAGAATGCAATCATCTTTTCAAATACAACTTATTGGACAAACTCTTAGTTTGGTAGCTCTTGTATGTTGTGCCTTCTATAGAGACATTCAGGAGGATAGAGTCTATGAGACACAACCAAATGATTCCTTGTGTCTTCTTGTTATTTTTCTTCCATTCTTGATCTGACAACTAAGAATTAGCTAATTTATTTCTTCAAAAATATACAATTACTAAACTCTTTCTTCAAGGAGATCTTCAACTTTCAACTTGCACATCTCGTAACCAATGTCATTGAACTTCTCAATATATTGATGAGAGGTGGAGGGAATGGTATACAACCTTTCTCAAAATCTGCCAAAAAACTACAAAAGTAAAAGCTCTTACTACAACAAAAAACCTTCAACACTTATAGAAAAAGGCATCCCTCCCTTAATAGAATTGTTAGCTCCGATACCAAATGTTGTTAAATAAGGTGAAGAAAGATTGCAATATTAACTTTACATTGAATATTATTGGAAACTTGAAACTAAGATTAACCCTTATCAAAGTGATTGTAGAATCAAAACAAGAACAAGGAAACCATTACACATGAAATACTAGATTTGTGTGGAGAAACCCTTTAGGAAAAAAAATCCACCATAGAAAGATAATAAAGTATATTACTAATCCATTGAATAATAGAAGAACAATACGCTTCTCTATAAACCTCTGTAAAATTTGGTACCACTTCATTACCCTAAAAACTGAACAATACTGAATCAATAATTGTAGCTCAAGGCCCCAACTTATAGAGGCTTGTGAGGATGAATACCATTGTGGTATCACCAGATAACAAGTACCGAAACCACTTAGAAAAATTTAGGCCTACCTCCCAAAATAGCCTCTTAGAGATGCTTCTTATATAGCTACCATATGACATCCAACTAATTTGGGTGCCCATGGACCAGTATAGCAATATTTTGTCATAAGTATCTTCATAGAATATTATATCTATCGTAACTATTATAGATTCTCTTAAGACTCCTAACAATTGTCCAAATACCTCAAAATGAAGATTCCAAGAGGGGACACCTAGCTATTTTATCCTAATCCTAGAGGATAGACAATAACAGTAATTTTGCCTTTACATGGTCTCTTTCACCAGCGTTGGTTGAATAGTTTAACCTCTTATGGGTAAATTACAAAAGGCGTTAGGAAAGAAATAAATTAAAGGAATTACTAGGTTGATGGCACCTAAATCATAAAAGTATGAGATAGCTATCAAGGTTTAGAGTAGCCTTATACAAGTTGGAAAACTTGCACCTAGACCTCATATACCCGCATCTCTATAAATAAACCCCCTATTCCACTTTCAATAGCACCAATCAATATAACACCAACTCAAAATAAGACTACCTCAAACCAATCAAATGACTTGCAAGAGATAAAGATCCTTATTCAAACTTTTAGCAATAAATTGGTAACTCTTAAAAAGAAGCAAGCTAAAAATTATATGCCTTAACAAGTGCCTTCCCAATCAAATTAATCACATAGGCCACCATTCCAAGATACCTCTCAATGCCAATACTTCTAACACACTAGTTCCTACCCAAAACAACTTATTATAGGACTATGAATGGTGAATTCCTTGTAACAAATCCCACAACCAAGCCACTTGCCTAAATGGTGTTCTCAACAAAGCATCAATGGTACAAAATACCTCTACTTCTGAAAATAGATCACAAAGAACATCATCATAGAAATAATCTCTTCAAGATCCCACTGGAAATGACTCTACATTTTTGAATTGGAAAGGGGAAGATTTTTGTAGAGAAAACTAATTGTAAGAAAATAATTAATCCTCTACTTCTATGGAAGCCAACACAAGATCAAAGAAAATGGTTATGGAAGTGGAAGAGGAATTTTTTGGCCTAAAATATCTAATTTGGTTGTGGTAGCTATTAGTGTCATCATGGAGACACTTGAGCAAGATTGAAAGATAGTGCTCGTCATTTTTCTTTTCTCGACTTCCTTTCAAAAATGGGAAGACATCCTACATAATATATCGGTTTTTTCTTCCTAAGGGGAGAAATGGTGTTCAACAACATTGGATCACCTTCAACATTCAATGTCAAGAATCTACCATAATTACAATAGACTCTAGATTAAGGGGGGGTGCATGGTCTCTCTTCTACTTCTCTCTTATAGGGGTAATTTTTCCTCACATGGGGTTTTACCCTTCCCATTCTTCATTGAGAGTATTTTGTATTTCCTCTCTTCTGGAAAGGAGTTTTGTCCCACCAGGTTTTCTCCTTTTCTTCTTTAGTGAGAGATTACATTTTTACATGGGTACCTAAAATGGACTAGTAGTTGGGACCCATTTTTGCATCATTTGCATTTGTGTACTTCTCCCTAAGTTTCACTTTAAAAGTGGGGTGTTGGTGTGAAAGGGGTGTTTTACCTAGCTAGTTCATCATCTGGATCTTATTTACACTTATCACTTAAGTTACTTAGGGTATCTATAGGATAGTTATCACTTTATGTACCAAGTAATAATATTAAGACACATGTCATAGTATTATGCAATCCTATGTTTAGCTTTGCCTATATAATCAAGAGTTTTTTTTTAATCTTAATCTAGCTCAATCATTTGCATCCTTTGACAGAATAGAAAAAATTAATATTTCATAATTGATCTCTCTTATGATTTCATAGAAGTTACTAGATTTTGAATGGATCATACAATATTCAAACAAATTTTGCATCGTATAGAGCATTAATACCAATTCTTTCATTTATGTATCATCAAGAAGCTCTTAGATTCTATTTTCTACAATGAGAGATTATTGACATCTTGGGTTCCATTGATAGGAGATGGTTACCTTCATGTGATTGAATATGTTGACATCTTGGTTTTTCATGGAGGACTCTTAGATTCTTTGGTTGATGTGTCAAGTTATGACCTGTTGGTTTTGATATGTGATTCTTGTTTGATATGATGACTTTAGTATTGTGTCTTGGTTTACTCTTGATTAATATTAGAGTGTTGACATGATATGGGTGCTCTTGGGTGAATGATATGTTCATTGGAGAATATAACATTCTTTTGAGAAGATGCGAGATCATTAAATGTCATAATATGTTCTTGATTTGACAATTCGAGCTCTAACATTGATATTGGTAGTTTTGTCGGTATTGAATACATTGGTCATTTTATAGGAGCTTTGTGAGAGTATTGTGTTGTATTTGGAGCTTAGAATGGATTGATTAGTTTCATGTTCTCATGGATACTTGGAGAGTTGGGTGAGGATGGAGTTATCTTGGGATTAGATATATTTGTTGAAATGATTACTCTTTGGAAGTTTCAATAGGTTGTCCAAGGAGCCTTCACCTACATATGGATGTGAGTTCATGATGGACATATAGAGGATATTATTTTTGGAGAGAATCATGATGGCTTGGTTATCTTGGAGGAGTATTTTCATTCCCCACTCTTGGTCTACTTGATAGATAATCATCCAAGAGGTATTTCCCAACCTTTTTTAATGTGCATTATGTTTTATGCTTTGTCTTCTCATGGATATAGATCTTGATCTATGGTTGTTAAGTTTCGAAGGGTTCATTTGAGGAGTAATTATCATTTTATCTTCTTATGTGTATGAGTTCATTTATGATGTGATTCATTGATGAGGAGTTTAGGAGATGTTATTGGGATTAATCTTGGTTCTGGGAATGAATTTGAGTTTGTATTTCCTTGTTAGAGAGGCCTATATCCATGTTGGTTTATGAATACATATATTTTGTTTGATCTTGGAGATTGAATAGTTAGGTGTTACTGAGGCTTTTTATTTGGGGTTGTGAAGGATATATTACTTGACACAATAGAATTTAGAGGTGTGTGTAGAATGACATGCTACATGTTCGATTTTTAGGTTCTCTCTTTGGTTTTCTTCTTCTCTATGGATTTTTTTATTCACATGACATTGGATATGAGGTTAATTTAGAGCCATAGTGATACTATGTTTAGGGTCATGTGTTTTTCATTTTTCTTTAGTCACAACATGGATGTTTCTTGATCTCTTTCTTTTTTTGAGTGTCAAGAACTTGGTAGATCTATGGGGATTAATGGTGAGAGATGTATTGCGATAGGTTTGTTTACATTTTTTGCATATCTTTGTGGATGTTCCTTGGTACTACATGATATTAGTTACCCCTTCTATGTGATTTTATTGGTATACTTGGTATACCTTGATCATTTTTATATTTGGCATTATCGATATAGTGGGAGTTCTCAAATGTGTATGTTCGTGCCCCTATGTTAAGCATAAGTTCTATTGATGTTGGATACCTTTGAGGTATGTATTATTAAATGGATTAAGACTCGTGTTTCTAGTCATGTAGGTTTTTTCTTCATTTGAAAACTTGGAGCCTTTGCTATCACTCGGATTTGATCCTTTTGTTATTTGGATTCGCATATCTTCATCTTGGCTTGCTTCTTTTTTTCATATTTGGCATGTTGTAGGATAAGAGGATTTATTGCTTGATGTGGTGGATGTCTTGAATGTTATTGCATGTATCTTGATAGAGTACAAGAGCATACTAATGATTCATTTGGTTTTATGTATGATTATGTTGATACATATTTCATTGATTGACTCTTATGCAATCTATAAAAGTGGGAGAATGTTAAGAATAGGTGTTATACACCTTGGATAACATTGATTATTTTAATTATGTAAAATAAATATCTATTTTTAGTTCATCTTAGATGATGTGTTTAGCCACATTAAATATTTATTTGGGGTCCACTTATAAAGTCGTATGTAACATTGGATTAGATACTTTATATGTGGGTTGTACATAGAAAATATATTTAGTATTGAGAAACTTAGTACTAAAAAGTAAATGTGGGGTCAATAGTTTTTTGTAATCATAGTTTTGAGGCACATTGTTTTATGTATTACCACTTGGTTGTGTTTGTGAGAGCTTGATTTTGTAAAATAAAACACATGCTTAGTGGTTGAGGTTTGTTGTTAGAGGTTTTGGTTTGGTTGTAATTATATTGAGATTTTTTAAGGAGTTCACATGTGAATCATAACATGATATGTGTGGATTCATGCTTTGATACATAGAAGATGAATTGGAGGAGCTTGATGTTTCAAAAGATATTCATGGAGACTGTGTAAGTGTATTGCAATGTTATATTGCTAAATATACATAAGTGTTGATTATTTTAAGATTGGGATTTTCCCCCTTGAGGTTTTTCCCAAGATATATTGTGTGTTATCTTATTGTATGTCTTTAATCTACATGCATGGTCTTATGTAATCTTACATGCATTCTTTTCTCTCATAGGGTTATGTATAAAATGGTTTGATCAACCTATACAATTTCTCTAACCTTTATATCCCAAAAATTACACTTTTATAATAAAAATGCAAGGTTGGGATGCCTTTCCTAACACCCTATAGATATTCATTTTAATAGATGTGTCAATTTTATTTTATATGCCATGCATAAGTTGGATTATATAATGTGCTAACAATTTATTTTTGTAGGTCACATTTTTTTAACATATTGGTTTTATAAGTTACATTTTATTTACATGTTTGTGTCGTAGAGCTTAATATAAGGGAAAGAACCTTGCTTGAAGACACTTTTGTGTAGCTTTTATTAGTATACATCAAAATTTCAATTGTTTATGCAATTTCAATTTTTTCTAGGTACTTTTGAGTAGCTAGATCATTTAGTGGAATATACCCACTAAACTAGGGAAAAATCTAGATATCAAAATTGTATATCTCATAATTTCTACTCTATAAATTGCACTAAATTTAGTGCCCACTCTTATAGTATGTTTTAGGTCTCATCTTATTCCTTAGCTTCGCCATTTATATATTTCTAACTTTTCTTTTCCTTTTTCAAAATGTTGGGTAAAACTTTTAATGTGATCAGTGATGTTGTCATGACATGCCCTCCATTATCACGTGAAATTATTTTGACTCAGAGCTATGAATTGGTAAGGTCATAAATGAGGTACCTCATCCCCAATTATCAATGTTGAGGCTCAAACTTGCCAGAAAATTGGATCAATAAAGACACAAGCTTGTTATCACAATGACCCAACAAGGGGTTTAAACTATGGTGCTCACAACACCACCACCACCACTTAACCAACACACTATGTGATGAACCCCTATTTCTAAATTTCGTATTTATTTTTATGTTTTTTATTATTCTAATGATAAATCAAACTCTACTATATTTGTAGATAGATCTTTGTGTTCGGGGAAGTATTTGTAACAAAGTTGAATAACACAATTGTTTAATCCACATAATCCCTTCTTACTTTTTTAGCTTCCTATGTCTTTGGGCAATTGATCATCCTTGAGGTGCAACAAATATCATCATCCTCATCATAACAAGCCTCTTATTCTTGTTGGTTCATGCATTTTTGCCTCCTTACCATGTTTATTTCTCTTTGCATTCAATAATAATCTCATGCTCTATATGTAATAATTTGTTGAAAGACATTGTTGGTTGTGCTATAAATTTAAAAGCCTCTTATAATTTCCATCTTCTAAAAGAGAAATTTAAAGGTTGTGGATTTTTCATAGGATTATATGGCTACAAGAACCTTTTCTTATAAAAGTTATTATTGGTAAAAACTATTTATATTTGTTCGGGATTTTATATTGTATATTTTCTATATTATTGTAGCATATCGATGTTAAGATCTTGAAGGGTTCTATCATAAGTTATTACCATTGTTGTCCTTTTTATTCCTTAAGGAAGCAACAACTCCATTTTTCTTACATTTACAATATTTTCAATTTTAAGATTTCTATTTCTACATTTCAATATTGAAGAGTTTTGTGTGGTTGTTTCCTTGTTCTTTCAAGCATCCACATTTGTTTGTGCTCCTTCGTGATCTTTTCTTTTTTGAAAGAAAACTCTCTTCTAGAATCGTCTTGCCATATTTAGAGTTGAGAAATTTCTTATTACAATTTTTTTTCATAAGCATAGTTTTGATTCCTCATTTCCCTATTATTATTTTTGGCATATATTCATCTATCTTCTACTATCATAAAAATAAGATTAGGTCAATGAGTTCTTCTCTCTAACAAGACAAAAGTAATTAAGATCCTTATGGTGTGTCATAGTTTGCATAGCCATAGGAAAGATGACTTATGTATATGTATCTAATTAAACTGGCCTAAATTAAAGAAAAAGATACTCAGCTCTTATGTTCAATATTGCATACCATTTGTAGGTGTAAACACCTAAAATTGTCCTAGCTTAATTAAATAAATATTTTATTTATTTAATTTTATTTTTTTTGTGAAAGTGGCAAGCCACTAATATATTATTAATATTAATAAAATCAGTCCAAGGGCTCCTGGAGGAAAGAACTAGCAATAAAACCTCCATTCCTAGCTCCAAAATATAAATAACATAATGATAGAAAAGACAAAGCACCCCCACCCCCTACCACCCCCCCCCCCCCCCCCAATTACATGTATGTAAAATAGGTACATAAAACTCGCTACATACATCGAAAATGTTTATGTGGTTACAGTCATGGACTCATGCCAATGCCATAAACATATGTTCCAAAATGCAACATATAACTCTTTGCCTATCGTCCTTACCGGTCGCTTAGGAATCACCCTATTCTTGTTTGTCGGTTTGTTGTCCCATTTACTAGTTAACTGTATATCTAACTTTTCTATCGGTTAGGCTATATCGGTTGGGCTAAACTAGTTAAGCTATAGCGGTTAGGCCATACCAATTAGGCTATACCAATTAGGCTATACCAATTGGGCTATATCAGTTAGGCTATACCGGTTAGGCTATACTGGTTAGGCTATATTGGTTGGGCTATACCAGTTGGGATATACCAGAAACAAAAAATAGGGCACTTAATAGTTATCATCTGAAAATTTCCCCTGAATCTTTCGAAGAGGACCCAGTTAGAAGGAAGGATTAGCAGCACAAAGATTATTGGGATGGAGGAAAGCTTGTAGCAAAAATAAAGCAGTGTGACCTTCGAAGAGCACTATGTAAAAAGGGCCATAATATCTGAAGCAAAAATGAGCAAAATCTGCATAAACTTGAATGATATTGCTTGCATAACCATCTAAATCTTCATAGAGTATTGTCACCCGTCAATGCCAAGAAGAGCCAGTATAAAAATTGTAGAGCCGGAAGAAAAATTTGGAGACTAGGGCAACTATTCTTCCATAGGTTGTGCACATGATTCTTCACTAGATTCATTCAAGCTCAAGTTTTGAAAGTGGAGAATAGGGTTTTCCAAATTCAACTGTGACGAAGCCAGAGTGAATTGAGACAAAGATTGCCTTTCGGGTGAACCTAGGTGATTGGTGTTACTTTGCAGCCAAGTGTGAGCATCTGGACCTAAAATTGTCGGTGGGCTAGGGACATTATGGTCATGCCCCATGATTGCAAGGAGAGATTGAAGATTTGAATAAATCCTACTTCTTGTCTCAGAATCAAGAGCTTTGCCCATATTTCGAGCTGCTTGTTGAAACGATTGAACTAAAAGTAAGTCCAATGAGCGCTTAATATTGTCATGTATGATGATAAGTCATCTTGACTCTATAAGTAATGTCTCAGGAAGAGACCACCAATATTTTCTTTACCACTCCAAAGATCATATCTTTGAACCATAGAAATTAAATCTATTACCCAATGTGAACTCAAGTTTCATAGCCTTAGTTGCAATACTCTGTAAACTTCTCCAAGATGGAAGTATGTCCAAGGCATTAGACAAGAAAATGGAGACTAGCTACGATGAAAATATGATTATTTTCTCCTACGGGTATAACACTTCTTCACCAATAATTTTCTTCACACATCTTCTGCAATATTGACACTAACGTTAAAACCCTGATCGAGCTAAGAGTTAGAAATATGATCTTCAAAAGGTGTTTCCCAATCTTCAACCTGCAATAAAACTCACTAGAAGTCATGTAGCACACGCTCAACATCTAGCCTTATAATTTGACTACCATGCCTTGCCCGTGCAAAAA
Source organism: Cryptomeria japonica (assembly GCF_030272615.1). Lineage (NCBI taxonomy): Eukaryota > Viridiplantae > Streptophyta > Pinopsida > Cupressales > Cupressaceae > Cryptomeria > Cryptomeria japonica. The sequence continues at coordinate 420,797,500 of NC_081411.1, read as the reverse complement.
AAACACTGAGTGATCATTAAAGATTGATGTGCATATGTGCAACCTCGGGTTTGTTCATTAATGATTATCTCCGCTAGCTGAGGAAAATCTGCCAAACTGAGCCCCAATCTGATTGAATCTAAATTAATGTTATCACATCCCAAGTTTTCTAAAAAATCCACTGCTTTATTTCCCTCTCTCAAAGTATGAGAAATTAAGTGATCATGCAATGTATCAATGAGAGACCATATTTGTTTTAAAATGTGTGTTGTTTTCCAATTTGACAATGTTTTCTTGATGCAAGCATTAATAATAACACTTGAGTCTCCTTCGATATGAATTTTTGAAAAGCCCAATTTTTTGGCTAATGATAAGCCAGTCAGGAGAGCATATTCTTCTGCAACATTGTTTGTGTCGGGGGGAATAGAAGAGGTTTTGAAAGCTATCAACTTTCTTGAATGATCCTTAATGCAAACACCAATACTTGACTTACCCAGGTTACCTCTTGAGGAACCATCGAAGTTTATCTTCACATAATCAATGGGTGATGGCTGCCATTTGACATTTTCTCTATCAATAGATTGACGACTATAATTGTTACAAGCAGTGGGAGATGGAGCAACCAATCGATGTCAATTCCTAATCATTGATCCATCCCAAGAAGAGAAGAGGATATTACTGCACTTGTATTGGAGTCCTGAATAGTGAATATTGTACTTGTTGCTCTCTTGTGTTTTACTGACATATGGAAGAATTTTGTATTCTTATCTCCTTCTCTAAGCCACAATTCTCGGGATTTATGCTTCCAATACTCTTCTTCCCTCTTACATAATTCTTCCCAATCCTCTTTTAACTGTTTTTGCCTTTGAAAGGTTTCTAGATCGAACCCATGTCTAATAATCTGCTCATTCACGTCAACAAGCTCCCTTTCCACAATGCCTTTTTGAACAAATATGTTTTTGAAAACTTGGGCATTCCATGTTTTAATTTGTGTCTTGACAAACTGCATCTTTTTGAAGAACTAGAACATCTTAGTGCCTTCACAGTATGGAGAGGAGAACCACCATTGCTTTAATAGTGGTTGGAAGTGAGGGTGGTGAAACCGCATTAATTATTTTATCCTAAGTCTTCTATTAATTAAATAAATTTATATTTAATTAATTCATTCATTTAGCCTCTTCTAGCCTTTCCTAATTTAAATAAATATTTTTATTTATTTAAATTATCTTTTCCCTAAATTAAATAAATATTTTATTTATTAATTAAATAAATCTTTATTTATTTAATTAATTCATTAGCCTTTTCTCTTCATGACACATGTCATTTATCTCTTATTTTTCCTCTACCTACCCCCTTCATTATTTTATTATTTCTTTTACCTACCCTTTAATCCTAGTCAACCATTTATTTCTTTCACCTCTTAATTGTATCCCTCCATTTTCTAAAGTGTCTTCTATATAAGAGGATTATTTCATCCTTATCAACCATAGCTAATGTGTCTAATCAATCATCTAGCTAATGCGTCTATCAAGCCTTCTTGCGATCAAGCGACTTCACAACCATAATCTGTTCTTTGTTGAGCTCTTGTGAACAATACAAAATCTAAGAAAATATATCAAACAAGATAAATGGAGATAGGAGATGATGGAGATCAAACCCTACTTGGCATGTGAATGGTATTATTGTTTCAATTTATTAATTTGCATGTTCTTAGGTATCTTCATTGGTGTATGGTAAATGTTTTATTGTAGAACTAGGATTGTTTGTGGTTGGATCTTTGTGGTTTTGCAATAGTTTGTCATCATCATTTTTCACCTCACACATTTTGGCATGCCCGGTGGGACTCTTGTCCCTTAGTTTCTAACATTTATTTGTTGTTTTATCCCTTTTTGTCAAGTTGCAAGTCAAATCAGGGGCGATTACAGACGAATCTGCGTTTACAACATATTTGTGTGTCTATGTTTTATGTTCTAATTTGTTTTGTAGGTCCAGGTTCAGATAACACATCTGTGACATATTTTCGTGTTTGTGTTTTAATTACACGTCTGTGTCATATTTTCGCGTCTGCGTTTTATTTTCATGTTTGCGTCGAATCTTTTCACGTCTACGTTTTATTTTTGCGTCTGCATCTTATTTTTTGTGTTTGTGTCATATTTCCGCGTCTACATCATTTATTTTCACGTCTGTGTCATTTTATACAGTATATGTAGTTTATTGTAATTTTGCAGGTTGTAGATTTCAGATCCAGGTCTTTTCGCGTTTGTGTTAGGTATAATTGCATCTGGGCTTCTACATTTAGTTTTTGTTTTTTTCATTTAGGTTTAATTTTGCATTTGGATTTAGTTTTGTCCTCACCCCTTGTTTAGACTAACAAAGTGGTGCAACTCTTCAAAGGGCCAATTTTTTTTTTTTTAAATCGTATTATCGAAGGCCCCCTTTTTCACATTTGGATTTGGATTTTTTAAAATTAACCTAACGAGTGTGCTTGCAGGTGGGGATAATTTTATCAAAAACTACTAATCATTTGTTGTAGGGGTAATTTTAGTGTGTGTCTTCGCATTTCATTTCTTAGCTTAATTAGGCTCACACGTTTTCATTGATCTTTTTCTTTGTTTGTTGAGGGTTAGTTAACTTGCTTGAAGTGTCTTGTGTCTTTGGAATGCCTGTCTTTAGAATAAAACCCTAAAGGTGATAACAAAATTATCCTCTCTCCTTTACTTCCATTGGATCTTAAGTGTAAGAGAAATTGTTATTTGTCTTTTAGAGGGCTTGTCTCCCATCTTGTGAGAGGGAATGACCCAAATGGTATTTTTTTTGGGTCCGCTATATAAACGCTTGTGGTTTTATATGAAAGTCTCTTATCACCTGGTGTCGATGTGTTATACCGACAAAAGTCTCCCTCAGTACCCATGAGGTGCGTAAAAACCCAAAAGGGTTGCGAGGCCTCATTAATTTGAGCGAACCGTTGCATGTATAGCCACCAGATGCCCCAAAACATGACTAGACACCTTTAGAATAGTGGCCCACCCTATTTTGATCAAACATCATGATAATTTTAGTGCAAGGGGATAACTAGTTTTTCCCCCAAGATACTCACCATAAGGCTCTGTGAGATGAGACATAAATCCTTAGCTTAGCATAAGCTACTTGTAGCTTTTTGAGGAGAGGGTAATAGGGTCATCCTTACAGTCTTGGAGGCCCCTAGCTATCCGCTCAAAGGCAAAAAATAGTGAATACACTTATTAAGGTGTCCCTACACTTGAGTCGATGGAGATTCCAGGTTGTGGAATAAAGTTACCCACCATGAGAACATTGACCTTAGGTTAAGAAAGTGTTTGGTGTGTTTTCGATTGTGCTAGAACCATGGAAATTGGGTTGATTCGACCTATTGGACATACACATTTCAATCAAAATTTGACAAAAAACCTTTAGACATTGTGTCTTCATTGTTTGTTGTGTTTTCTTGCCACAAGACATTTAACAACAAGATCTGGTCACAATCAACAAAAATAAAATTTGGACAAAGTAGGAAAGTTTTGCCAAAAATGCATCTTTGTTATCAAAAACTATGTCTGTATCAGGAAAGAATGTCTATGAAGGATAGAAGTGCGTCTATGTCTCAAGGAATAAGAAACTATCAAAACAATAGGCCACACGTCTATGACAACTCAAACTGCATTTGTGTTTGAAAATTGCATCTATGTTGAGCAAAATCACCTCCTGTCTGTCTAGGTACATTCACTCTCCATCCCTCACTCGTCCATGTACCTCACCTGGTAGCTATGCCTGTGCTGGTGCGTCCTCCTCCACCTCATCTATAAGAGGCGCATGCTCTCCAGGATCTGTAAACCAAGGAAAGGGATGTCTATGAAACCAATCTCTATAGTGGGGCAATACCCTCGCATTTGCCATATCCTCTAGCTACTCCCATCCTACTAACTCCTGCATGCTCAATGCATATGATAGTCTCGGTGCCCATCCTCGTCTCTCCTCCTCCCCATATCTACCATACGTTGTAAACTCTTGGGATATACTCTACGGTCTCCCATACTGTCTCAAAACCCTAGATACTATAAACCGCTCAATAATAGAAGTCAATCTACTGATGAGAGGTCGATTCATAAATATATCTCTCTGTTGTGCCCTACAATAATCCCACTTCTCTAGATCCATATATGGTATCCATACTACAACGATCACGTCATCCAACCGTCTCCTCCAAAAATCAATCTTGCCCAGGTGGGGTTGTGTAACATAACCTGAGTATCGGCATACAATAGGTTGATGTGCCTCCCTAGAATCATCTAAAATAGGTCTGCATACTGGTATATTCTCCCATGCCCATATTTGCAAAACTAAGACACCTAATGCCATGCTCTTCCCCTCACGATAGACAATCTCATGCATCTCATGGTATATATGAGAGAGTAAGCATGATCCCCACCCTAATCTCACTAGATGAGTCAGCACCCTCTCAAGCATTCTACCCCATCCACATAAAAATCCATGTTGTCCTCTATCAGACATCATAAAACAACCAATCATGCTAGCCAAAACACAAGCCAGAGGGTACTCTGCACCATACCTGCTCATTGAATCGTCCCAAGTGATAGCGCGAGCAAGGATAGTCTCGTCATGGAATATACGTCTAAGAGTCAAAATACCCGATCATGGAGTAGAATCATAAGCTACCTTATCTCTAGCAAACGAACTCCTTAATATCCTATAAATATCCTTCGGCATGATCGTCATCTCTCCAACCAGTAAATGAAAAGTGTTATGCTCAGAATGAAAATGCTCAACTAATGCGGTCAACATACCGTGATTCACACAGATATTGGGCATCTGTAATAAATATCCAAATCCACACCCCTACATGACCTCTTTGTGTGTCTGATAAATCATGCACTAGTCTCATCGTCACCGAAAATGTACACCAAAAATGAATATCTGGCAACTGAATCTGCAAAATCGAACACACAAATTGTCAATACGTGATCCAATTTGTGCTAAAAATGTGTTAAACATGCTAAAGAATCCAAATATACAACATTCAAAATCAAAAATTTCTCTTTAGACCTTCAAAAATACTTGTTGTTTTCCATACGAATTACCACAGACAAGTAGCAGCTCGTATGAGCAAACACTACGAGTCGAACAATTAATTTTTCTTCGCAGGAGCTTTTTCAAATTTTTCACTTTGAGAGGTAAAAATGAATTGACAATGACACATTGAACCCCTTATATAGCCCAGCCCCTAATTTCAAAACTTGCTCTAATGGACATAAAATTTGTACCCTTGGCTAAATCGACTGTCCTAAGTCCATTTTGGGGATCGAAATCGAAATTTGAAGTCAATTTTCGAGTCAAAATTTCACAATGTTGACCACTTATCAATTTCTTCCTCAAGTCAATTTTTGAATCATTTTGCATTCAATTCAACTCTGATCTCAAATTAACTCTTACCTCAATCTTCACGCTCAAATAATTATCATCGCTAAATCTTTTTATCTTCTCAAAATTGCCTAAAATCATTGTACCCTTGCTATCTTTCGATTTCGCTCCCGAGGGGGCATACTCATAACATCTTTTTAGCGATTATTATCATTCAAAAGTTGAGATATTTTTTAAATCTTTATCTAAAGTCGAGCAAAAATCTATTTATTCAAAGAGAATCAACCAAACCTTGTTACTAGGGGCATCTTAACTAAATCGTGTTATATTAAGTTGAGATTCTTCGATGTCAAATAAAGTAATCTCTAGGGGGCATATCAATTTTTGTCCTTATCTGAATCAATCTTCAAATCGATGTTCAGTTACATCACATCAAATCAAGTTGGACATTTTCTCTTGCTAATCACTTCTTCTTCAATCAAGTTCGGAATCATTTTTATCTCTCGCTCAGTCGATTCTTGTTCAGTCAAGTTCAGAATCAGTTTCACTTTGCTTCGCTCAATCTAGTTCAATCAAGTTCTAGATCGATGCTTGTTTCTTGGTGAATCAAGTTCAAGAACGGTGTCTTGCTCTTTGTCGGTCCTAGTTCAATCAAGTTCAGGATCGTTGTCGTTTTAATCAATATGTTCAGTTTCATTGCTTCCAATCAATTTGAACATCTAGCTTTGCATCGATTTGTGATCCATTAAGTGCAAAACTGATATCTATTTGACATCAACTATTCTTTGAACCAACACTTTGCTTGCACATTAATTCAAAGAGGGGCAAATGTAATACCCTAAAAATGGTTACCTAGACCATGGGCCCCTAATCTTGACAACATCACCAAGGTCCTAACGAAAGATAATTAAATCAACCTTGAGCACCTAATTAATTAATTCTTCAATCATTAATGTTAGATGGCAATAATCACTCTATATTAATTAAATATTTATTTAATTAATTAATCATTCCAAGTAAATCATTTTAATCAATTATCATATTTATTTAATTAAATATCCTAGCATATTTAATTAATAAATTAATTTTTCCATTTAAATCACAAAAAATGAATTAATTTAAAGAAAAAGAGGAATTAATTTACAAAAAGAGATTTATCACAAAAAGAGGAATTAATTTGCAAAAGAAAGAGTTAAATTGAAAACAAAAGAAAATAATTAAATTGAGAGAAGAAATCAAACTTAAGATATTTATTTTTCTAAAATTGAGATAACTTGAGAAATCAAAAAAAGCAATTAAATTGAATTAATCATTAACTCAAAAATTAAAACTCAAAGTTTTTCTTGAGGAAAGAGGTTCCGTTGCATTGAAAAACCTTTTTCTAAATAAAAATCTTGAGAAAATTAAAGAAATGTGCATGGAATCGACTATTTTTATCTCAAGTGCATGGAATCAACTAAATTTATCTCCAATGCAAACTCAAACTTATAATCTAAATGCATTCAATAAAGCTATAATTGGAATCTATCTCAAGATTAACTTAATATGATCTCTCCATTATTTCAATTAACCTGGATTGTGTTTTTTCTTGAGGAATCTCAACCCCTCATTGTTAATCAATCTTGACCATTGGTCTCTCTTTTGAGTCTCTATAAATTCAGCCTTCATCTCTCATTCAAAACACCCTGGAGATTTATTGTCATTGTGCAATTTTTGCTCTAGTCATTGAAAATATTGTGCTTTGAGATTATTGTATCTTAGTTTAGCTTTTTGCATACTTAGTTTAATCATGATTGCTTTAATTCATCTAGCTTAATATTCATTCATTTAGCTTAATATTCATCCATCTAGCTTAATATTCATTCATCTAGCTTAATCTTGCATCCATTTAGCTTATTCATGTGCTCATATAGATTAAATCCTTCATCTTGGTGTAGTCTAGTCACCTGTATTGCTTAGACAAATCTGAGAGCAGGTCTATACTCGCATCTTTTAGAAGGCAATATGTCGATTTGTTATGGTTTTTATATCCATGATTATATCTGTCTAACCATGCATGCAATGATTTATTGAAGTGTTTGTGCCTTATAGCTTACAAATTTCTACTTTTCACACACACATTTTTGGCGCCCACCATGGGGCAGAAGACTACAATTTTCAGCCTTGCAGATCAGCTTATTTTTATTTTTCAGATTTTTTCCGTACAGTTACTGCAAAAACTTGTACAAGTTTTCACAGAGGACAGAATGACAATCTACAAGTCTCGTACGGTTCATGGTGAATTATCGTATGACTGGATAAGAATTATCATATGATTTTCTATTTTTTGGTATTAAAGCCGATTGCAATTTTAAGGTTTTTCAAGTTAAATTTTGATGGTACTAATTCTAACCCTGGCTTATTTTTTATCTACTTGAGAGATTTTGACAACCCGACCAGTTTTTGCAAAACATTTGTCAAAGAACACGTATGTCGCACAAAAACAATATGACTACTTATTTGTTGTTTTTGGAGGTTGCCTAAGGAGATTGAAGTGAACTTCGTATATTCTTTAAATTCATTTTTTAGGCACTTAAATTGCTATCTAGTTAATGAACAAATCTGTCTTTTGTGTTTTAAGAAAAATCTAAGAGGTAGGAGAGTATGCTCTTGTCTGCACAGACAATCAAAAATCTAGACCCTTGAAGTTTTTTCTAAGTTTGATATTTTTTTACCTTTAGTGGGCCTATCACTATGGGAAAAAATAATCACCTTGTGAGAACGACCCAAGTGAGTACAACTGGACCTGAGAATTCCAACTTACTATAATAAATAGGCCTCTGGTCATTAAAGTCTTAGAGGGTGGGATTATTTGAGTTTTCTCTTTGAGATCTCTCATATCAGGCATTTTGTAGGGCCTCGTGGTCTTAATCACGTTTACGTGACTACAACTTGTTTTGATACATTGTCAGGTTATAGGCCAGAATCATGCTTGCGTGACTTAAAGGGGTAATTTCGAATGAAATTCCTTACTAAGCACTATAAGATAGAGGCTACCCGATTCACCTCTGAAAGGGGGATAATCTTTGTGCTAGAGAGATAGTAACTCTCCCAAGATACTTGTAATTTCGTGCCCCCATTAGCGTTTGGAGTCGGCTAATACAACATTGAGAATCCATTGCGTGAGACTCAACGGTCATATTCTGATTAGCTATTGGGTGTGTACCTGAGTCTGCAAGCAAATGTTTTCTTCTCTAAGACAAATTTCGTAGGGTTAGTGTGTTGTGCTTGAAGTCATTATACATCTTGTGTATTTACTATGTTTTCATCCTTGAAATTAAAACGAAAATATTGAAACTGGAGAAAACAATCAACAACGTCAAAAACTCAGTGATCAAAACTTTGTCTGTGTTAGAAACTAGTCTCTGTCCAGCCCTCTATCGTACGAGTCTACTAAATTATCATTTGGTTATACATATACTATCGTGCGAGTCTAAATTTTTGTTGTCTGGTTATAGACCTGTTGTCATATGAGTTTGAATTCATCCTGTCAGTTTATCGTTCGGTTCTGTCAGAATTATCGTCCTGGTCCTAAGAATTGTCGTCTAACATGTGAAACACTATCGTACGAGTAACCATTATCCTCATCATATTGTCGTCTAGAGAACTTTAAGCTGTCGTATGAGTATAGGTAGCAACTCATACGAGAAACTGCTTGTGTCGTCTAGGAGCTTCTAAATTGTCGTCTGGGTCTGAATACTCTGTCGTACGAATTTTTGATTTTGTCAATCTAAAAACTTGTATGTTTGCACACTTTTCCAAAACTATTATACTTTCCTAATTGGTCTACAGTGAGCGTATATATGGTCTTTTTAATCCTGAGCATAAACAACCTCGATAGTGTACCCCTGTCATTGTGTTACACGACTTTGTCAATTATCTCCTAGCTAGTTCAAATCAATCGATTATCACACTTATCAAATTGCTTATCAATCGCTTATCAAACTTAATCAAACTAGGTTGCTTAGATCACGTCTTACACAAGATAGTTTGTTCCTAAAACCAGACACGGTCTTAGTCACCTTTCTCAATCACTACGTTAAATGCCTAACTAGCTCTGATTTAATCTTGACTTCTGCATCACATCTAGCTCTCAATCCCGTTGGTTGTAAATATTGGCATTTGATGAACCGGTATGATGATATGATGATAATGTATGTTGTCATTGATGTCAATAAATGCAAGTGAACCGGTATGAAGAGTTGTAGTGAACCGGTGTCTAGGTTTCACTAAGTGTGACTACTGGTTGGTAGTTTCAGCTCTAGGGTTTTCGGTTTGGCAATCCAACTTGTGCGATACAATTGGTGACATTTTGTGATGAGTTAGCTAAGAGATGAAGATGAGATCGAGATGCCACATTAGCTTTGTGCATGTGAAGGGTTTCCTTAAGGATCTTGCATGTGAAGATCGACTGCATTAAATGTCTACCTCGGGAATGAACACTCTTCTTAGCGGTATGAGAAGAAAGTGTGATGGGTTACTGATTTCTATGTGCGGTGAAGAATAGATGATGCATAATGACTTGTGATTTGTTTAAGATTGATTCACTCTATGGAAAGTGTTTGGATGGTCAGGATTTGACCGCCTGTAATTATAAACCTAAATGCTTAGGGTTTAGGGTTTAGGGTTTATGCTACCGACCCAATTGTTGTCTATAAGGTCGATGATGTTTTTTATTGTAAGTTGTTGGCAAAATTTGTGTGTGTATCCAAGTGATGAGATACTTGCCAGACTAGTGAGAGAAAACTGCAGAGTGTGATTGGAGAGTAGAGGAACTGAAAAGGATTTGCCTTAGCATATAGTGTTGTTATTAGATCAAAGTTTTACTTGTTGTCTTCTAACCATTTCAACAGAAGGAAAATCCCTTTGTCGGGTTGCTTTAACAGGCTTACTGTAAATCCTCTAACCAGGTGACTCAAGTTCATTGAGTTCGTTAAATCCTCAAGCAAGGTAGCCTTTAACAGGGTTTCAACCTTTAACAAGGTATATAGCCATCCCTTAACCGGGTGATATTTAACAAGATCAGTTCCTAGCAGAACCTTATTGTAAAGTCTTTAACTGGAATAGGCTCCTAATAGAGCGAGCTTCAAAAGAGTTCAAAACAAGCTTGTGGGTATTCATCCCCACCGTCGTTTTTCCCATTTGGATTTCCACGTGAAAAAACTGTGTCATGAGTTGTGCATTTTTTACGTGATGATTAAGTATTCTTTGTTTAAGTGATTATGCATGCAGAGCTGATGGTTATGGTATTGTTGATACACCACATGCATATGTTTATGGTTGAAGTAGTTATCAAGTATTCAATGTATCTGAAGGGTTCAGTTTTACCAGTTTATGTTGTCTAAAGTCTTACTGTGTTTAACCAGTATTGCCATGGTTAAAATTCAGTAACGAAGACAACTGACTAGCATTGTTTTAACTTGATAAGTTCTGGAGAAGTTTTTTTATGTACTAATTCACCCCCCCACCTCTCAGTACCAATTAGGGTATCTGTTGTTCATCATTATTCATTAGTAAATGCCTGTTCAAACCAAAAGCTCTTCTAAATTTTTTGACAAAACTAAGAAGCCCATGGCTACCTTGGCCCAACAAATTCAAGATCTCAAGAGAGAAATATATGACATTCAAGCCCAACAAAAAGATTCAATGACCCCTCTTGAGATAAAATTTCATGATATCAAGAATACCAGACTTCAAGAAATGCTAAAACAATTACATAAGGTGGAAGAAAAAGTAATTGAAAATCAAAAACTAAATCTCATACAAGATCGCAAGACATCTTCACCAATACAAAAAGACATATATCCCCTAGATAGATAGTTTATACCTTTGGGGCAATCTATTGAGTCGGCTTTGGAAGAGCTTCTTAAGCACAATCTTATCATATTGCCTAAAAAGACCACATGGGGATGTGAAATTTTGAGTAATTATTGTGCATATCATAGGCATAACAAACATAATATTTCAATGTGTATGGAATTAAAACATAAAATTCAAGACCTCCTTGATGATGGTGTTATTGAATTTAAAAATCCTAATAATTCACCTAAGGAGAAACTAGATGTCATTTCCAAGCATGATCAAAATTATGAACTTGTGTCTAGCAATGGCCCACATGTAGCCTCCACCTCTTCCATTATGCCTCCATCTCCTAAGGCTTCTCAACAATAGTCCATACCATATCCCTCAAATAATGAATCTAATGATTAAACTTATCATGTTGACCCTCAAGAGCTATCTCAAGGGCCATCCCATCCAATGGTTGAAAAAGATCCCATCTCCCTAGAATCCCATGAGGATCCCATTATACCTTTCCATTTCTTCCAAGATGATCCCTTTCCATCTCAAGAGAAAACCATCCTTCCTAAGCAAGATCATGATGCCTCTTCCACCTTTTCAAATGATCCTATTCAAAATGAAGAGTCAAACACCCTTCCTACTCTATCCAATGGTCCTCTTACATGTCAAGATCAAAGTATACCTTCATCTCCTTTTCATAATCCTCCATGTTCACCTCAAGGATCTGTCATGCCTACAAATCCCTCTCATGATCCTGCAAGTCAAAATATTTATAAACACAAAGGGGCAGACCTTCACAAGCAATAACCCCTCCATGTTAAAAACAATATTAAGGGTCATGGCCTTAGTGACATTCCTCAAGATGTTGGTATCCCTACTAAACCAAAATCCAAATACATACCTTCCCCTTCATCTCTTCCATCCATATTAGGACCCTATATCCCTCCATCCCTTATGCAGGATCAACAAAGGCATACATATTCGTGTACCTTCCATCCATCTAAAAGGACACAATGGCCCACTAAGAAAAAGAAAGAAAAATCAACAGTTATATGGGTTCCTAAGTCACTTGTAGAAGCAATGCGTTCCAAGGAACTATAAAAGCATGAAAAATCAAAAACAATGTGGATCCCTAAGCATCTCCTTGAATCACAATAGTCTAAAGAAAAATCTAAATCAACATCCAAGATTGTTGTTCCTCCATCCAAATATTCCAAATCTATTTCTCCATCACCTCCTTCATCCATTATGGATCCTTATGTCCCAAAATCCATGGTTGTTTCTCCATCCAATTCTCAAAATCTGAGATCCACTTTTCCTCCATCAATCCACTATCCCTCAAGATGCGTGCCAATGGTGATCGTGCAAATGTTTCCATTCTCTCATGTACCAAACTTCCAATATCTGATCCATTATCCAATGCCTCCTTTTCATTATTTCATACCCCTTATCCAATCCTTTGCATAAGACTTTACCCTAGTTTCATCACAAAATCCAAAAACTAAGGAAATCAACATTGGAGATGCTAGACATGTACACTTAGCTGAGTCTTTCTTGGAAAGGCATCTTCATCCAACTCTTAAAACAAAGAATGGTGAACTACCTACACAAAAATCCTTGACCCTATGAACAACATGCACCTTAAATGATACTATATCTAAGGGTTGGGTTAGTTTAGCATTTGTTTTCTGCACTGCATATTATTTTCTTAAAAGCATTGCATCACATTCGCAAAATTTCTGCATTTGCATATAGCAGCATTAATCAAACAAAGCAACTGTCCAAGTTTATCATTTGTTTGCATTCAAGAGAAACAAGGGTCATCTTCTTTCTTAGATATCTGGACATGAAGTCTTTGAGGTCATAAGGTCATTCATTTTCAACATCACCCTATGATGACGCTTTACTTATGGTTGGGTAGTGATTTCACTATTTGAGACTTGTTAACCCAAAATCTATCAATTGCTATATCTCAAACACATTAACAAAATCTCTAATTCATTCTAGACACCTAGTTGATCATATGAATAGTGAAAAAACTAAAATTCTACTTCAGCGTCGTTGTAATTGTCACACCCAAGTAGGTTTCAATACTTACAAGTCAAGGCAAGAACATAAAAAAAGAAAAGTGATATGCCAAATATTCATCTCAAGACAAAAGAGAAATTATATATAACTGAAATATCACGCATACAAAGTGCAACAAAAATCTTGACTATGGGAACATGCGAGTAACTCCATCAGGGCTATGGACGCCTACTTGCAATGGAGCAATATTTGAGAAATTACAATTTATAACCTCATCGGAGCTCTAAAATCTTGCTGACAGCTAGGCTCTATTCGGGACGCTTTTGAAGTTAAGATAATCTATGTAGCTAGTCATATAGGATGCTAAGGATCTTTAGTGAACACAAGAGAAAGAATTAACTCATTTGAACTCACACGGGCAAAAGAAGATCAAAGTTTCAAGAACCAATGGGGAAGTTTTATGTGATTCCATTTGTAAATCCTAGTCACTAAGTGTGTTAATTTGGATGTTCCAAAGGACCTTACCGATTGATTGACCGTTTATCTATGAAATATTTTGTACCTCCAATTCAATTGGTGTATTACAAAATGCTAAACAAACACAGTCATCCTTGTTCGAATAGGGAATGCATCTTCATCATGCATATTGAATTAACATAGGTCATATCAAAAAATCATTGTCTCCATATGCATTCTATAGATCATCATGTCATATAGGTCTGCATACTGGGGGCACAACTGAAAAAATCATAAAAATCATAAAATGTCCTGAGCAAAATCCTAAAAATAAAAAATTCACAAAATCAACAAAACAACTGAAAAATCAAAGCAAGAAAGCATAGACCATCCATCAAACCAAATCAACAACAAACAAACTCTCAAAGTCTGCAACCAAACTTATCGCATGTCTTGTTAATCAATCTATCAAACTCTATTAAACATCAACATGTATTATACAAGGAAGGGTACACTCAAAACCAGACAAATCAGTCTTATACAGGGTACTTACTCTTTGAAACCAAACATTCCTATCAATGATCACACGGATCAAAACAATGACATACATCAGTATGGTTGTTGGATTTTGTCCAGGTTAGTCTTATCTCTTGTACTGAAATGTTGCATCTTTGCTTTAGCTTGTACATATCTTTTAGTCGCTTTTGTGACATCCTGGTTCTTTTAGAACCCTCATGGCTTAAAACCGATCAATGTCCTAGTCTTAGGGTAATCGACTAATCAATCTAAATGTCCTAAGCAGTTTAACCAAGTCATCTTTCTATCGATAGTACTAGGTCATCCACTCCGAGTCAGTCACCTGTCTCCAAACTACTATTGAGTTTTATCACTAAGTAAACAAGCAAAACAAGACTACTGAAAACAATCACTAAACTGTTTGAGATATGATTGAAATTTTCTTGGTGTGTTGTCTTTTACATTGGTTTTCGATTATTATTCCCTCTGAGGAACTCGAGGAAGTCTATCTTGACTAAGAGGAGCAAGGATTGGGGGCATAATGGTTTTCTTTGTTTTCTGCTTGTAGGAGTGATTCCGATGATCTGGAAACATCTATTAAGCTGGGATTTTGTAGTGCCTTCACATCAAGGTGAAATCACCACACATACCTCGACTCCACTTATTTGTATGCTACAGGGAGGTTGGAGTCATTTCTTTATCTGTTTTGAGGGAATTTCTTTAATGTGCAATCTAGATGCATGCATAATCTGTCCAAGGATATGAACAATAAAAGGGTCATCGCGGACAAGATAATTAATATTGCATATGAAAAGGAGTGAACTTTGTTTTGCTTGTTGTGTTTGTAAAAAGCTCAGTGATGAAAATTAAGCATACCAAATCTAGTGACTAAGTTTAGGTTGCATTCATTCTAAATTTTATGCATTTCAAGTGATTTTGACATGATAACAATGATCTCTTTATCTTTGAATGAGAGTCTGAAGCAATCGTCATTTCTCAGCTAAGTGGTCCCTTTTTCATCATTGTTTCTTCGATCAAGTACTTGTGTATTAAGATGTTAGCTGCATACATGAGCATCTTATATAGATCTATAGATTTCATTCTATACTAATTTGCATTCATATTATTGCATGAAAAATAAACATTTGCATTACTAGTTACTCATTTTCATCATTTATTTGCATATGAAAAAGAAATAAAAATAAAGCAAAAAACATCCACATTCATTTGCATTACATATATCTGTACTGAAAAGATATGCATACATATAGGATATAACATATAGAAAGATATCTCATAATCAATCAACACAAGTATGATAAAATCAAATCAAGAGCTCCTATATCTCATCATAATCTTAGTCTCTAAGAGTACAAATGATATCAACTGTCATCTACAATGTCTCATCGGAGCAAGAATTGTATAGGCTACAAAAATGGGGTATATAACAAACTCTTGGAGATATAACAAATCTAGCTTTCTGCTTCTCCCTCATCGTCGAGTGGAGGAGGTGGTTCCTGTTGACCGCTGTCTTGTTTGGGTGCCCTAGCTCCCTTAGATCGAGCCATATACTAAGAATAGGACACAACCTGCTATGGTATTGGGACTACTACGCTATAAGTTGCAACATAATAAGTTGCCTGACTCGTCTGATGAAAACCTCTCACTGAAGGGCATCTTGCTCTACTCTGATCTTTGTGACCTATTGATCTCGCTCTTCTTTGATCTCTGCGACCTGTCAATCTCACTCTGCCAGTTGCGTCTGCGACACTGTCAACTGTGACTACAAACTTGTCACCCTTGCCCTCAAAGACTGTACTATGTCTGGTATTGCTTGCTCTCTCCACCTCCCTACTCATCCCTCCACTGCCTAACCTATCGAGGAGCTTTTCTCTCCTCCTCACCTCAAAGCTCACCTACCCTAGAACCGCTAGCCTCAACCCCAATAGCTCCTAAGGATCCACCCTCCCCTCTTTGTTGTTGTCGACCTCCCACTGCTGCCCTGCTACTATTAGCACCAGGATCACCTCCTGTCTGTCTAGGTACATCTGCTCTCTATCCCTGTACCTACACTCATCCCTATACCTGACCTGGTACCTGTGCTTGTGCTGGTGCATCCACCTCCACCTCATCTATAAGAGGCACATGCTCTCTAGAATCTGTAATCCGAGGAAAGGGATGTCTTTGAAACCAATCTCTATACTAGGGCAATACTCTCGTGTCTACCACATCCTTTAGGTACTCCCATCTCTGCGACTGTAAACCCACTAACTCCTGCATGCTCAACGTATATGATAGTCTTGGTGCCCATCCTCGTCTCTCCTCCTCCCCATATCTAGCATACACTGTAAAAGCCTGGGATATACTTTGCGGTCTCCCATACTATCTCAAAACCCTAGATAATACAATAGAAGTCAATCAATCGATGAGAGGTTGAGTCATAAACATATCTCTCCTATGTGCCCTCCAATCATTCCACTGCTCTAGACCCCTATATGGTCTCCATACTACAATGATCAAGTCATCCAATTGCCTCCTCCAAAAATTAGTCTTGCCCAAGTGGGGCTGTGTAACATAATTTGAGTATCGGCATAAAATAGGTTGATGCACCTCCCTAGAATCATCTGCAATAGGTCTGCATACTGGGATATGCTCCCATGCCCATATTTGCAAAACTAAGACACCTGTTGCCATTCTCTTCCCCTCACAATAGACAATATCATGCACCTCATGGTACATATGAACAAGTAAGCATGCTCCCCACCCTAATCTCACTAGATGAGTCAACAACCTCTCAAGCATTCTACCTCATCCACATAAAAATCCCTGATGTCCTCTATCAGGCATCATAAAATAACTAATCATGCCAGCCAAAATGCAAGCCAGAGGGTACTTTGCACCATACCTACTCATCAAATCATCCCAAGTGATAGCGTGATCAAGGATAGTCTTGTCATGGAATATATGTCTAAGAGTCAAAATATCCGTTCATGGAGTAGAATCATAATCTACCTTATCTCTAGCAAACAAAATCCTCAATATCCTGTAAATATCATCCGGCGTGATTGTCATCTCTTCAACTAGTAAATGAAAAGTTTTATGCTCGGAATGAAAACTCTCAACTAATGCGGTCAACATATTGTGATTCACACAGATATTGGGCATCTGTAACAAATATCCAAATCCACACAACCCTATATGACCTCTCTGTGCGTCTAATAAATCACGCACTTCTCTCATCGTCGACGGAAATGTACACCGAAACTGAATATCTGGCAATTGAATATGCAAAATCAAACACACAAATTGTTAGTACGTGATCCAATTTGTGCTAAAAATGTGTTAAACATGCTAAAGAATCCAAATATACAACATTCAAAATAAAAATTTCTCTTTAGACCTTCAAAAATACTTGTTGTTTTCCATACGAGTTACCACAGACAAGCAACAACTCGTACGAGCAAACACTACGGGCCGAATGATTAATTTTTCTTCGTAGGAGGTTTTTCAAAATTTTCACTTTGAGAGGTAAAAATGAATTGACATTGACACATTGAACCCCTTATATAGCCCAAACCCTAATTTTTAAACTTGCGCCGATGGATATAAAATTTGTACCCTTGGCTAAATCAACTGTCTTGAGTCCATTTTCGAGATCGAAATCAAAATCTAATGTCAATTTTCTAGTCAAAATTTCAAAATGTTGACCACATAGCACTTTCATCCTCAAGTCAATTTTTGAATCATGTGCGCTCAATTCAACTTTGATCTCAAATTAACTCTTACCTCAATCTTCGTGCTCAAATAATTATCATCGCTAAATCTTTTTATCTTCTCAAAATTACCTAAAATCATTGTACCCTTGCTATCTTTCATTTTCGTTCTCGAGGGGGCATACTCATAACATCTTTTCAATGATTATTATCATTCAAAAGTCAAGATATTTTTCAAATCTTTATCTAAAGTCGAGCAAAAATCTTTTCAGTCAAAGAAAATCAACCAAACCTTGTTACTAGGGGCATCTTAACTAAATCACGTTATATTAAGTTGAGATTCTTCGATGTCAAATAAAGCAATCTCTAGGGGCATATCAATTTTTGTCCATGTCTGAATCAATCTTCAAATAGATGTTCAGTTTCATCACATCAAATCAAGCTGGACATTTTGTCTTGCTAATCAGTTCTTCTTCAATCAAGTTCGGAATCGGTTTTATCTCTCGCTCAGTTGATTCTTGTTCAATCAAGTTTGGAATCGGTTTCGCTTTGCTTCGCTCAATCTAGTTCAATCAATTTCTAGATCGGTGCTTGTTTCTTTGTTAATCAAGTACAAGAATGGTATCTTGTTCTTTGTCGGTCCTAGTTCAATCAAGTTCAGGATCGGTATCACTTTAATCAATCTGTTCAGTTTCATCGCTTCAAATCAAGCTGAACATCTAGCTCTTCATTGGTTTGTGATCCATCAAGTTCAGAACTGATATCTATTTGACATCAACTATTCTTTGAACCAACATGTTGCTCGCACATTAATTCAAAGAGGAGCAAATGTAATACCCTAAAAATGGTCACCTAAACCATGGGCCCCTAATCTCGACAACATCACCAAGGTCCTAACCAAAGACAATTAAATCAACCTTGAGCACCTAATTAATTAATTCTTCAATCATTAATGTTAGATGGCAATAAGTCACTCTATATTAATTCAATAAATATTTAATTAATTAATCATTCCAAGTAAATCATTTTAATCAATTATCCTATCTATTTAATTAAATAAATTTGCCATTTAAATCACAAAAAAATGAATTAATTTAAAGAAAAAGAGGAATTAATTTACAAAAAGAGATTTATCACAAAAAGAGGAATTAATCTGCAAAAGAAATAGTTAAATTGAAAACAAATGAAAATAACTAAATTGAGAGAAGAAATCAAACTTAAGATATTTATTTTTCTAAAATTGAGATAACTTGAGAAATTAAAAAAAAGCAATTAAATTGAATTAATCATTTTCTCTAAATTAAAACTCAAAGCTTTTCTCTAGGAAAGAGGTTCAATTGCATTGAAAAGGCTTTTTCTAAATAAAAATCTTGAGAAAATTAAAGAAATGTGCATGGAATCGACTATTTTTATCTCAAGTGCATAGAATCAACTAAATTTATCTCCAACGCAAACTTGAACTTATAATCTGAATGCATTCAATCAAGCTATAATTGGAATCTATCTCAAGATTAACTTAATTAGATCTCTCCATTGTTTCAATTAACCTAGATTGTGTTTTTTCTTGAGGAATCTCAACCGCTCATTGTTAATCGATCTTGACCATTGGTCTCTCTTTTGAGTCTCTATAAATTCAGCCTTCATCTCTCATCCAAAATACCCTGGAGATTTATTGTCATTGTGCAATTTTTTCTCTAGAGTCATTGAAAATATTGTGCTTTGAGATTATTGCATCTTAATTTATCTTTTTGCATACTTAGTTTAATCATGATTGCTTGAATTCATCTAGCTTAATATTCATTCATCTAGCTTAATTTTTATTCATTTAGCTTAATATTCATTCATCTAGCTTAATATTCAACCATCTAGCTTAAAATTCATTCATTTAGCTTAATATTCATTGATCTAGCTTAATCTTGCATCCCTTTAGCTTATTCTTGTGCTCACATAGATTAAATCTTTCATCTTGATGTAGTCTAGTCACTGGTATTACTTAGACAAATATGAGAGCAAGTCTATACTCGCATCTTTTAGAAGGCAATAGGTCGATTTGTTATGTTTTTTATATTCATAATTATCTGTCTAACCATGCATGCAATGATTTATTGAAGTGTTTGTGCCTTAAAACTTGCAAATTTCTACTTTTCACACACAGAGTGCCCGTATCAGATCTATCATCTTAGGGTCCCATTTAGTCCTCTTTGGTCAAGGTCAACTTACCTCATCAAGAGATCTATCATCTATTTGGAAGCCACACCTTACTTTAGATCACACATATTTTGGACTTACACTTTTGGACATTGCAAGACAACCCTAGATTCATTGCATTTCATATTCCTTCTTGGTCTTCTATAATCTTCATAGTTTATTCCCTCATTTTAGTCAAGGTTGAGTTCAGGGTTGAAACCCATTCACAAAGGTCTAGAAGAGAAGCCGAGGAAGCTCTAAGATCTCTCAACATGAGTACCTATGAATTTGAAGGAGATGAATTTTACAACCCATTTGAGAATCACAGTAATATACCAAAAAATGATAATGAGAACAACAATGACAATGATAATGCATCCAATATTTCTTCAGACATTGAAGAAACTTGCATAGATCCAAGGTTCAATAGAATGGTTTAATAAATCATGAGAATAGATAGAAAATGCTTATTTCAAGTCATGGCACAAAGTGGAACAAGCCTACCCCATGATTTTCATGTGTCACAAATCCTAGAGGAGGATTATAATCAAGAGAATCAAATAAATGCAAATCCTAGAGGACATAATGGTGGTAATAGGAGAGAATGTTTCATTCCTGAGTCACCCTCATACTTATTTCAAAAACTAGAAGTTACCAACACTTATGCTCAAGCCAATTTTGCTAGGAACACTCATCAACAACCCTGCAGTCATCCTCTTGCATCGAGGAGAAATGTTAATACACATACTCATACCCATGATAACGTCCATGATCATACCAATGCATATAATTACACTCGAGGGAACATTCAAAATCATGACACAAGGAGACCCTGTGTCAAATTTGGGGGTAATATCCAAGATCATTCTTATGATACCTCCTATCCTCATAGTCATGACATGTATAATCGACCTCAACCTCGTGCTCCTTATTATAATACCATACTAGGTGGTCCATATGCTAGCTATAACTATGCTCCCCCTCCATATGAGCACATCTATGATCAATATCATCCATACATGCATTATATCCCTCCTCCTCCACCCAGTGGCTCAGGCATGGGACTAACTCAAAGATAAAAGACACCACCTAAGAATGACTTGAAACAACAAATCAAGAGTTTGCAAAAAAAAATGGCAGACATGAATGCACCAAAGCAAGAATACACAATGAAAGACATATGTCCTTATCCATTTGACAAAAGTATTCCAATGCCTCCATTTCCTCCACATTTCGTGACACCAAATTTTGATAAGTATAGAGGCAAGGGAGATCCTAAGGCACACATAAGATATTTTTTCACAGCTCTTGCATTGATGTAGCAAGAGAAGAAACATACTTGATGAGATTGTTCCCACAAAGTCTAGGTGGACAAGCTATTGAATGGTTCTCCCAAATCTCACCTGGAATTAAGTCATGGGGTGATCTAGCAAAAGATTTCATACAACACTTCTCATACAATATTGAAATAGATGTGTCAGTGACTACTTTATGCAATACCAAATAGGAAAAATGGAGAGTCCTTTGCTTCATTCTTATAGCGATGGAGAGGTCTTTCTAGTTGATGCTCTTGTGATATCCCACAAAAATAAATGGTGGAAATGTTTACTCAAAATATCAACAAGGATATTGGATATGAACTAAGAAAATCTTGTTTGTCTACTTTTAAGAAAGTCATTGAAAAAGGATTGGTAGTTGAGAAAGTCCTTATTGAACAAGGCACCATTAAGCTACTCAAAGATAACAAAGAGGAATCAAATAGGAAAGATAAACCCCGCTTTTGGAACAAGAACAAGAAAATGGTCAATGATGGGGTAGTAGACACAAATATGGTGAAACCAAAGATGAATTTCCCTGGTACAAGCTCATCCAATTAGAATAATCAAGTGAATGCTCAAAGGCCATCAACGCCTCCAAGAAAATACACTCCATTGGGAGAGCCAATTGAGACAACATTTAAGAAATTGGTTGCAAACAAGCTTATAACAATACCAGACAATCCACCTTATGAACCAAAAGTGAAACCTGTGTTAGGAATGATGATGAGTATTGTGAGTACCACAAGAGAAAAGGGCATGCAACTATCAATTATCATAGATTGAAGAACATCAAACAAGATCTTATTGACAAGGGAGACATAGAAGTTGATAGTCACACTTCAAATGAGGAACATGCAATGTTTAAGGAACCATTCCCTAAACATGATAAAGGAAAAGCCAAAGCAGATAATCAAGCTAATTATACTAATATGTCCTATGATTACGGTTCTACAGTTAACCACATTTTAATGGATAATCATGTTTCTACTATTATTATAAAGGACAAAACTCCTGAAGGTTCTACCCAAAGGAGTAAAGTTGTTTTGAAAGGAATTGGACCATCATCGTCATCAACCCCTGAATATAATGTCATGACCCATCAAGGTAAAGTCACCTTGCAGGTGTTCCATCCAAAACCATAGCTTCATCATCTACCAAAAATGAGTATGACCTTGTAGATCAGTTAGGGAAGACACCCACCCTCATTTCCATTCTTGAGCTTTTATGTATATCCCCTTCACATAAGGTTATTCTTGACAAAGTACTAAGAGAAACCTCTGTACTGAATGATCTACACATGTACTAGTTTCAAACCATGGTGGGATATCTTTCCACTCCATATTTCCTTACATTTACAGAAGTTGATGATGCATCTGTATGCCAACCACACAATGCACCCCTTCATATTGAAGCCTTTCTCCATAAAAGCCGCATCAAACGAGTCTTGATAGATGAAGGAGAAGGTATAAACATTTGTACATTAAATACTATTAAACAATTGGGATACTCTGAACAAACTGTGGATTTAAAAAAATAAAATCACCATCAAAGGATACGATGACGAAGAACACTCATCCAAAGGAATAGTCACCCTACCTTTAAGTGTTGGGCTAGTTACAAAGGATGTGGTTTGTCAAGTCCTTGATCTAGATCTCACATATAACATACTCTTGGGACGTCTTTATATACATGAAATGAGAACAATACCATCAACATATCATCAATGTATCAAATTTACACACAATGGAGCTGAAGTGACAATCAAAGGTGATCCAAATACATTCATATATTGCAACAAATTGCAACCAAGACCATAAATAATAGTTCTAGCCAATCGATGGGCTATTCCTTCTTCAACATATGTTGATCTAGAATCGTTGAAAGCTTCCTCATCAAAGAAAGCAAAGCTCAAAGAAAAATTCAAGGTTAAAGACATGGGATGTGGTGAGTATATCTTTCATGTTGATCAACTCCCACTATCTCCTAAGACACTTAATCAATGAGGAATAACCTACAAATAATTTTCAATGCCAAGGAATTGGGTGTGAACCACCTAGTATTGTGGCTACTAAGTTTGAATGCAAATCTCCTCTAGTGTTGCAAGCAACTCTTGATATCAATAGTCCTAAGAGTGGTACCAACGAAGAATCTATTGAATATATTGTCAACCCTCTTGAGAACTCATGTAACCTTACCATTTCATCTGCTCATTGCATTTCCACTCCGCTCCTAGACTTGGATCAACAAGAATCAGAAAAACCCTTACTCATTGGGGATCACAAATCAAGCTTTGAAAAGAAAAATCAAAAAGTCAAAAATAAAGAGAAGTCCTATAGTCCAAATCAAAATCAAAAGCTATTGGACTTTTCAAAAATTAAAGTCAAGGATAAGAATCCTATGAAAGAATAAGAACAAGAATTGATCTCCCCTAATATCAAAATAACTGGGGGCAAAAGTTCTAAAATTTTGAGCCAATAGATATACTTGTTGATCCTAAGTCTCCATCATGCCATTCTATTTTCACTTCTTTTCTCAATCATAAGCCTTCATCCCTCATCTACTTGTTCCACACATCCATCTCCTTTTGGCAATATATCACATCAATGGACCTTTAATGGAACTTCCTTGAGGGGCTTTGTTATCAGGGATGCCCAAACTTCTTTAGGTGACACACATATGGGCCTATGTAGTTCACACATTAGTAATTATACCTTAGTTCCTTCATCAAGGAAGACAATAAATGGAGAAACACATAATTCAATCAAGGAATGATGCAACTATAACCACAAGGTAAAACCTCGTACATTTGAGGTAGGTGACTTAGTGTTAAGAGAGAATCCTAAGAATTCATAAGATAGAGAAAAGAAGGGTAAGTTTGAACCAAATTGGCTTGTCCCTTATGTCATAACAACATTATATGGATTAGGTGCATATTAGCTCTTAACACCAGATGAAGAACCTTTTGAGGATCCTATCAACAACATGTACCTTCGTAGGTTTTACACATAGTTTTCAAAGTATCCTAATCAAAAAATACAAAAAAATATAAAAAATACAAAAAAAATCAGAAAAAAAAAAAGAGGAATAAATTTGTCCAATGGTGAAACCACTTTGGTGGCGCTTGGGCAAGTACCATGGTGAAAACCGGGTTACCGACACCATGTGTAGAGAATTTTCTCCTCCCTCCTTCAGGATTCAATCTCATCCTTTCACTTTGCACACATTCATAACCTACCATCTCATAATAAATTTACTCATTCTCATCATGGCTTGTTATTGATCTACCTAAGATTGGTTAGCCATTCATAATAAACCCCCTTTCACCTTTTTCTTCTGTAATAAATCAGGTCCAATATGTAACTGGGGAAAAATCCTAAATCTAGTGATGGAAGTGGAACCCTGAGCATCACATCTTTTAAGGAGCATTGTCTCTTCATTACTCCTTTTCGCGCACTGTCTGCAATAAAAGGTCACTTGCATCATTGATCCATAATATAATTTCGTTCTTCTCTATAATAAAGTATTAGTTTCATGGATTCACTCAGTTTCAGGTTTGATGCATTTAGTAGTGGGCTTTCAACAAATCAAATCTTTCAACAGACTTTGGCAACAAAATGGTTTTAAGCATTATCTGTCCTTTATCAGGATTGACCAAATCAAACATACTAACATATGTGGCAAGAAACACAAATAACTTGAGGATTTCATTGGATGTTAGTGTCAAGTCTTGGTTTTCCTTTGGTTTTATCTTTTGGTGACATGTCTTTTAGCTTTTCCAAGATGGCTTTGATTGGAGATTATATCTCCAGGATGACTTTGACTAGAAAGGCGAGGATGGGGTATGTTCACCTATTTTTGCTGGTTGTGGATTGTCTCTTAGTAATACTATGGCTTGTCCAAGGATATGAGGACATTGTGAGTCTAGTGTGAATTGGGGCATTCCTTGTTTATGCTTGTCTGATCTCCATGCAAACGGTTACAATGAATTTCTAAGTCGAACCTATACTTGGATGATCATAACCTATTTTCCATAATAAATCTCAATGATGATAATAGCACAAGAAGCTCTTTCGCCTCCATATCTTCTACCTGAACCATCCCCCTTTTTTTGTTTATGCTCCTTTGTCCACCTTGAGTTCTATGTAGTCTGGTATCACATGACTGAGTATAATGACATGCCAAAAATATCTACATCAACATGTGTTAGTCTATCTCATTACATGCATATAGAAAATATAATAATATCACATCCTGCACACACCACCTGTTAGTACATAATATAAGCATTATATTCATGCATCCATTTGCATTAGTGCATATACATTTGCATTACACATAACATTAACATAAAAAGTACTATATATATATATATAGTTATCCTGCCATTCATCCCTCATAACAAGAGTAAGCCGCCTTACCAAAATTTTATTTGAGTCTTTATCTTTTCAGAAATTCCTTGGTTCAATCCTTAATTCACTGGTAAATTGTCTCTTAATCCATAGCATCAAGTTTCAATGGTCGGTTTGAACCTCATGAGCCCCTTGAACCATTTTGAAAAGAGTTCATAGTGTTCATTTAGGTACCCTAGGTTCTAAGTTGTGTCTAAGATGTTTTCAGGCTAACGTTCACTCAAGTTTTTTTGCAGCAGTTCTACTTCATGGTCTTGGGTGATGTTTCATTTTCTCTTCCTCCAGGTTGTGAACCCTTTTGAACCTAGTTCAAACAGTTCAGTGGTGTTCAACATGTTCAATGAAGTTCAAAAGACTGACAACACTTAATAGAGTTAATCTTTTCAAAGAGAATTTTCTTGGCGCAACGTACACTTTGAACTACCTGAACCCTCATGAAGTCAGTTCAAATTGTTCATGCGTGTTCAAATCAGGTGGGTCCCATGGACTAAAAGACATGATGGTGCATTTATTTCTAAGTATGATGAAGATTGAACCATATCTTGGGTAACGTCAACTGATCGATTTTTGAAGGCAAGTAATCATTTTTGGAAATTCGCGGTTACTCCAAAAATGCCGCCATGCATTCAATGCATGCGTGTGATGTCAAATCCCAATGCTCGACACATTTGAGTTGATGGCTGAAATTAATGCACTGAATGAGCTTTTATCACTTTATTTTCTATAAGGTATGAAGTGATTAATTTCTGAAACTTGTTCTTCATTGTTGCAGAGTGGTTGATAGAAGGTTTGTTTGTTGGTAGTCATTCGATTGGTCTCAACTGTGAAGGTGAGTTTTGTTTCCTATCTTCTCTAGTGATTTTTAGCTGCTTTTCTCTCTCGTAATAAAATTTGTTGGGAAGAATAAGGGTTGTTGTTTATGAATTATGAAGTACACTCTGCACCTTTTCAGAAATATTTTTTGTCTTGCTTGCATAGAACCCAATGTCAATGACACAGACCTGAAAGGAGAAAATTTGGAAGTTTTGAAGGAAAGGGTGTTTAAAGGAATTGATGGTTCATTTGGTTTAGAAATTCTAAGTAATGGTCTCATAGAAGCGACAACCTTTCCTCCTGCTATCCCTTGCCCATAATTAGTTAGGGAGTGCATTGCGAGGTATGATCTTATTTCTGAAACTATTAAGGGAGATAATTGTGAAACCCTCCTCAAGATTAATAGGGAAGTTATTTCCTCTGCTTTCAAATTGTCTGATTATCAGTTCTCAAATTTTTCTCCCGCCCAATCAATCACTGAGTTCAATGCAGATAAAATTGGACACCGAAATAATATAGCAAAGCATTGGTTGAAAGTTCCTCAAAGGGGTGGCTCCAGGTTACCTAAGTATCCCAACAAGAATCACATGCTTCCCCACATCCATGATGTTATGTTACTGTTAGACCGAGTTAGAGGTTCAGTTGAGGCCTAGAGCTTCGATGATTGGATTTACTGCTATGTGCAACTGGTGTTGGAAGGAAAGCAGTATCTTGACTAGGCAGAGCTTATTGCCGACTCCATGAGGGAACATCTGAGCATGGCGAAGAAGTTCAAGCAAAATTTCTTTATGTCCTCGTATTTGATATATTGCCTGGCATGTGTTAAAGAAATAATGGGGATACCTCGACCGCTTACTGAGGGAGATGTTATGTGTATGACTTTTACCCCATGTTGCAAAAAGATAATGCATTACAAGATTTTAGGAGAGTACATAATGCTTTCCTAGGAGATTTGTGTTATGAGTTAAAGAACATGAAAACTAAGAGGATGTCTAAAGATGCCCAGGCATTAGTGTAAAGATATGGTAGTTTGTTTGTTCAGTTTTCTCGTTTCTGTTATATAAGGGTAGGTGGTTTTGAAGAAAAGCCTTTCAGACTTCCTTGTTTTTGTTCAGATTGTTTTGTCCTTGCTAAGATCTGTAGGTAGTTGTCTACTATAATTAAGAAAGCTCAAGCCAGAGATAAATGGGAGGATCATTTTCCTAATCAATTGGGCATTTTATCTTACAGTTCAATGTCAGATGCATTGAGCATAGGAGCTGACTTGAAGAATTTCAATTTTCCACTGTATCATGAAAGGAAGGGTTTTGATAATAAAGGTTTCTCACGGAGTCTTGGTTTGATGCCACATCTTCCAATCCCACACTTGGAGGACTTTTGGGAAGATTGTGGTGATGAGCTTGGAGTGTTCAAAAGAGCAAATGTGAGAATGGTTCTAGAACAGGTAGTTTCACTACAGGTGAAACTTGATATAAGTGGGATCGAAGAGGATTATCTAGAGCTTTTTGAACCTGGATATCTAGACCAAGCTGAACCCGAAACGTCCTGCATTAATTGGGATGTGGAAGAAGAGGATGATATACAACTTAGAACAAAGAGAGTCATGGAAAGAATCGCAGATTGGGTTAATAGGAAAAGAGCAATGAACATAGGCATCAAGATTGATCCTGCAAGAGATAGTGAGGTTGCTCTACGTCCCCCAAAACATTTTTCTAACCCCACTTATATGCCTGTTCATGAAAGTAAAAATAAGAAGTCATCTCACACCAAGCACAAGCCTAATCTAACTCTGGACTTTTCTGCCCCTCAATATACAAGGTCACGAAGTGTTGCGCAGAAGAAAATGGACCAGGTAAAAGACACAGAGGTAAAAGACAAGATCCTTGATACTCAGATTTTCAAAGTCGAGGACCTTGACAGTGACATTGTCAACACCATGGATTCTCATGCGATCACTGTAGGCATGACGCTGCTACCTAAAGTGACCAGAGGAACAGCTAGTTCAAGTGCAACTCCTAAATGGCTAACCACTTCAGTAAGCAAGAAACGGAGTTTCATTCTAGTGTCCATCCCAATTCAAGATATGGAGGTCAAATACATGGAGAAGGGTCCCAAACAGAAGAAGTTCAAAACAACTACCAGATTGGATGCTGATAAAAAGACTAGGAGGTGGGTTGCCGAAATTGCTTCTTATAAGCCCAAAGATGAGAATAAGGAAGTAAATGCAGAGGATTTTAAGGTCACCAAAGTGGATCTCGAGAACATGAACAGGGATTCTGATAACCACCTTTTCCAAATATCGGCTAAGAAGATGCTCACCAGGTCAGAAAAAGATGGACTAGAGAAAAGAGAACTGAAATGGCATATCAAGATTCTAGCTCAGTTCATTAATGACATAGGTTGCTTTGGAGAAATTCCCATATCACATGCTTCAAAAAATTTTGACCCCATTTCACCAGAGAACAAGAAACTGATGAATCAAGTTCAGCGAGCCAAGAGCATCACAGGGGGCATAGAGAAATGGATTGAAGGAGTGATTAGAGATGGTGAGAAATATATTACAAGCTCCAGGAAGCTATGCGATGAGATGCAAAACCTCACTGCGGAGATTCAGAATCAGATTGTGCCATGGGAAAAAGAAGAGCATAAATGGGAAAATGTATTACCCATGCTCACCAAGATAGAGGAATACGGAGCTACAAAGCTTTTAGCAGAAAATTCAATCAAATTGGTAACTGATGAGTGCTAGCTTTTCGTATTAAAGAAAACTATAGCATGGCAGGTAATTACATTCAAGTCTGTGATTTCTAATGCCAGCGCTTCTGTTTACGAGCTTCAAGAACTTCAGAGTAGTTTGGTCAATGACAATAAAGTGGTTAACCCAGACCATGATTGGCAACTGGGACTTTGTGGGTTGAACACGCAGGACGCAATAAAGGCATTTAGGCTACACATGGAGAAAGTTAAGGCCAAAGGCAACTTCACTCCCGAAGATATAACACGAATCGCCCGAATTGAGTCCATGACATTTATTGTTAACGATCAGTTACCTAAGCATGCCGAGAAAATGGTGAAACATAGATGGGAGAAAGAAGCCGCAAAAGCAAAGATCAATGCCATGAAAAATCCGAGTCACTTTATAATTCAAGAGCTTACAACCGCCCACGATGCCCAGAAAAGTGGAGGAGAGGATAATGATGGAGAAGAGGCATAGCATGATGCTAATGCTTTGTTTTTATTTTTATATGTTTTTCATAATCTTGCAATGACTTCGGGACATCTGTTCCCTAAATACTCTGTTGGTTTTTATAACTGTCTCGGAGGAGGTCAAGTTTTCAGGGAGACCTCCTCTATTCTTTAAAAAGCTACTATAAATTAGATGAAGGGTGATAGAGAAGTGGTTTTAGAACAGTAAGCTTAGATTTTAAAAGTTTTGGTTTTGTTGGAAAGAAGTGATCAAGTCTTTCAGAAATCTGAACTTGGAAAGAACTTATGTGTGTATTGTTATGTCTTTGTTGCATGAAATATATATATAAGATCATATGCATTTTGAGGTGGAAAATCTTTGGGTTTGAATCTGTGGTGGTATTTCTTTGTAAATATTAGTCTAATCATAATGTATGTGATTACCTTTCTGATGGTGGATGTTGATATTAGTATGGAGCTTCTTTCCATGTTGTTTAGAAAGATTTTTAGTTGAAGAAAGACTTTGCTTCTCGTCTATTTTTAAGAAGTGTTGAAATCAGTATTATTAAACTTTGCTTTGATTTCTTCTGATAGTCGTGGTAAAGCATCTTGTAGAAAGTTATTCTAAATTATTTTACATATTACCTGGTCTCTCATCTAAGAATGAAGTAGGCGGCCTTATGTGCTTTCAGGTTAAAAGCATATCAGTTTATTTAGTTAGATTATTCCCTGAATAACTAATGGAGGGAGCTGTACCTATCTAAAATTCAGAGGGAAGTGATGTATGTCACGCTTGCCCAATTGTTTAGTTGAAATTTTGTCTTTCAAAGGGGTAACAAAGCTTAGAATCAATTCAATTTAAAGAAAGACAAAATCTGTTCACTAACATATATATATATATATATATATATATATATATATATATATATATATATATATATATATATATATATATATATATATATATATATATATATATATATATATATAAAAGGCATCACATTATCCACATAGATTGCATTGCATGAAAGATTGCATCTCATAATCATCATAATCATAGAATATAAGCATCATAAAATCATAAATGCATCCATAGCATAAATCATCACATAAACACATCGACATAAAAACACATCGTGCACAATATATATAGTGTTGACAATTTGGAGGAATTGATTATGTGTTGCATTGATGTTTGTCATTGATGTCAACACTATTTGTTTTGATGTCTATCGAGTTCTGGTAGAGTGGTTGGTTTATGGTGTTGATCTTGAGATCTTCTCCGGTATGTTTTGGTTTGTGGAACTGGTTTAGACTGGTTATTCATGTGTTCCTGATGCGTATCACATTTAGTTGGTTCAAGATTTGATGATTCGGAAGCTATCATTTCTTCTAGTAAGCCTTTTGGTTATCGGTAAGGGTTTTACTAGCAGAGCTTTGTTGAAGATATTCTGATGAATCCGATAAGTGGTGTTGGTGCAGCTTATAGAAGGTTATTAGGATGTTGATGGTTATCATGTTCGTGTTCCAATTGATTGGTGGTGTTTCATTTGGCTTATGGCGACCTATTTTAGGTCCAGTATTATTCTGCTAGATTATGGACCAGTTTATGTAATGTGTTGGTTGATGCTCTCGATGTGTTACCGGTTGGATTTATTGATTAGTTTATGTTGTTTCAGTCTTAGGCTGACTTGGTTTATCATTGGTTTGCAGGATTATGTAACAGATTTATTTTATTATCTTTTAGGTGGTCGACCTAATTGTTTAGGTCTCGGGCTGGTATATATATGATGTAAGATCTCTTTGTAGATTATGGGAAAAAGGTTATGGGATTATCTGTGTGTGAATAAACTTGTAATCATATGTAGAGGTTTTGGTTGATCATAGGTGATCGGATTGGGTTAGTGTAAGAGGTTTAAGACCTTCGGTATTGAGCTTAACCGAAACTGTACTCATGCATAGGAGATGCTATTCTTGCAGTTCAATCTTCATTCTAGATTGTAGTCAGATGTTTTTTGTAGTCAGTGAGACTCCTTTTGTGATGAGCAGTGTACTCTAGGCTGTTCGCCTTCTTGCATGTGCAAGCCCCTTATTGTAATATTTATTCATCTGATTAGTGGATAGATATTGTGGGTCTCCAATCCCACCGTGGTTTTTCCTTATTGAGGTTTTCCATGTATAAATCTGTGGTGTTATGGCGTTCATCTTTGTGGTTGCATTGTTACTTATTATTATATGCTTTTTATGTTTACCGGTTGCTGAGTTGTTATGTTAATAAGGTTAAAATTCATCATTCTGACAGAACATTGATAACACTGATTCAAGCCCCCTCTCAGTGTTCTTAGATCCCAACATATACATCCCATGAATCATATAGAAAGCATACATATACTACATCATCATATAGAAACATCATATAAGATATCATATGGCTACAAAATCACTCGAAGATGTCTATATCATCATACAAAAACTGGATCCAAGAGAGCTATGATGAAGATCCTCCCTCGGAGCTGGCAGGGCCTCGATGAAATCTGAGCACTCGAAGGCCCAACCCTTGGATTATTTTGTCGGCCCCCTCTTGTAGACGTAGTGGTACCTATATCTATCACATGGTGCTTCTCATTAGGCTCTATCCTAGAGCTTATGTTTATCACATTGCACTATATCCTATCTTGCTAGAGCACTCGCCATATTCTTCAATTCGACGACTTATCCGCCATCAGCTTTGCAACCTATCTTGCTAGAGCACTGCCGAATTTTATCAATTCGACGATTTATCCTATATTCAGCTTAGCAAATCTATTCGCTTAAGGGCACCTGTTGAGTGAATCCTCTCAACAACTTATCCAATTGGTGATTCATGTCTATCACATGGTTGCTAATTCTAGCTTGGTTTTCAATTTGTCTTCCTTAGGGAACATGTTTGAGTGGGTCCTCTCAATAGTTTATCCAATTGACAATGTATGTCTATCATAGAATTGTTGATTTTAGTCTACCTAGACACAGAGGTACTATAAGGCCAATCCTATATGAGCCATCACTACATATACACAGTTTAACCTTTTATACTTCACTTTTCTAGCCTTTCTCTCTTATCGAGAGATTGTCTGCATTTAAAAAAAAATAAAATTCAACCACTCTCTCGAGGGGACAATATCATTCCTGTCTTGGGGCAACTTTGTATCAGTTTGTTTTATCTTCTTTGAGCCAAGGCAACAAACGACATTATCTCAAAGAGGGGCAAAATGTAGACACCTAAAATTGTCCTAGCTTAATTATTTTATCCTAAGTGTTCTATTAATTAAATAAATTTTTATTTATTTAATTAATTCATTTAGCCTCTTCTAGCCTTTCCTCATTTATATAAATATTTTTATTTATTTAAATTATCTTTTCCTTGAATTAAATAAATATTTTATTTATTAATTAAATAAATCTTTATTTATTAATTAATTCATTAGCCTTTTCTCTTGATGACACATGCCATTTATCTCTTAATTTTCCTCTACCTACCCCCTTCATTATTTTATTATTTCTTTTACCTACCCTTTAATCCTAGTCAACCATTTATTTCTTTCACCTCTTAATCTTATCCCTCCATTTTCTAAAGTGTCTTCTGTTGGCAACAATAGTGAAGGAAAACTAAGAGGGGGGGGGGGTGAATCAATTTTTTACAAACTTAACCACAAAAACAGATCTGATAAACTGCATTAAAAACAAAGATAAGTAGATAAATAACACAACACACAACACCAAGATTTTGACGTGGAAAACCCGGTTAAGGGAAAATAAATGAACTGAAGGAATAACATCTCCAAATGTTTGATTACAATTCCGATTAAGAACAACTGTTTGCTCTGCAACACCAATCTCTTCTCAATACAACATATTGAAAGATTAATCCTTATTCGCACATATACCACTCTCTGATAATGTAGACACAACCTCTATTCTTAAATTACATGACAATATCATCTATTTATACAATTCATCAACCTTGACAACAAGGTTGACTAAACCCTCAACTAACAATTACAAAATTACAACACACGATACAAAGATCGACCATCAGATCAATATAATGATTTACATGACATAACATGGACCTAATTCAAATTCTCAAATGCTCAACACTATTGGTAATCATGCCAAGATCAACTGCAACATGCTACACCACTAGGAAAACTGCATAACACGAAGAATATCACCGGTTCAACAAAATCGCACAATGATCAATGCGGATCGTCAAAACAAATAGGACATACTTAGGAAACACCAACAAACATGTTAGAAACACCAACAATAGCTGCACCAACACCACTTATCAAATTTTCATCGATCAACATTTGAAACTCAAGAATACTCAAACAACAACAATTGTCACAAAGAAAAGATAACTTGCGGTGCACCAAATCACGAACCATCTGAAATGAAGATACACAAGACCATCCCAAACAATCTCCCAAAATCTCAGATCAAGATCTGATCACATCGAAATATATTGGAAGAAATACTAAACTTTGCAAAACACTAATCAGATAAACAAACTGCAAAAATAGATCATATGATATGATCAATTAAGCTTCCCGAAACACCAAAACCAATACAGAAGAATATAATGATACTATAAATACTCCATACACCAAACCATAAACCCAATGAACCAATCTGCAATCACTGGAGCAGGACTATGTTGACATCAATGACAACAACACATCCTAGCAACAACAATGCCCAACATCTTCTATATAAGAGGATTCTTTCATCCTTATCAACCCTAGCTAATGCGTCTAATCAAGCCTTCTTGCGATCAAGCAACTTCACAACCACAATCTGTTCTTTGTTGAGCTCTTGTGCACAATACAAAATATGAGAGCAAATATATCAAACAAGATCAATGGAGATAGGAGACAATGGAGATCAAACCCTACTTAGCATGTGAATAGTATTATTGTTTCAATTTGTTAATTTGCATGTTCTTAGGTATCTTCATTGGTGTTAGGTATCTTCATTGGTGTATGGTGAATGTTTTATTGTAGAACTAGGATTGTTTGTGGTTGTATCTTTGTGGTTTTGCAATAGTTTGTCAGCATTAGTAGGAGCCAATGGTTGTTACTTAGGCAAGAGGTGCTTGACATTATTTAGACTTAAATGAGAATATTCCTTGTGGGTTATTTTAGATTAACAAAGCTTTATCACCTAATTAAATCAATCTAACTTTATTGTTTTCCAATTGCTTTTTCTTCAAGAGAGTAAATTGAACTTGTTAGTTTAATTAGTGCACATTAAAAATATTAAACTATTTACTTTTACATTATAATAGAGAAACACATCTTTATGATCTTTCAACTATGAAGATTGAATTGTTGTACCTATATGAAACTCAATGTTCATACTTATCTTTCCATTTTATCATCACAATCAAGTCAATATGTGCTAATCCAATACAATTGTGATATTCCTAGTCAGTCTATAAGATCATATTGTCATGGTCTATATGTTTCAACTCATGCTTTTGCAAGATAATAATGATTCCCACAACTTTGATATAAAGCAAATAATGATGTTAGGAAAATATTAAAAACAATGTAAGATGGTAAAAAGGGTAATCACAGAACAAAATAAGAGTAGAGTAACAACACACAAGGGTGTTTATGAGTATGAATTTGACAAAAGCAAAAGATTCCTTTACTCAACTAAATCATCAAAAACTACATAACCATGATAAATTGACTTGTGTACTATCAAAATTCATTTGAGGTTCTACTTTCTCTCACACCACTTGGGCTCACATGTAATATGACAATGCTACATCTAACTTAAGTCATAACAATAAAATTAGACTAACAAGCTGAAGGGCACTTTGTTAAATGATAAAGTTTATGGTCAAATGACAAAGTTTATGTCATAGGCACCTAGATGGTGTTGAGTGCAAATCTTCTATAATACGAAAATAAAATAAAATTAGATGAACAAGTTCTTCTCTCTAACACGATTAAAATAATTGAAATCCTTATGATGTTTGTCATAAATTAGATAGCTAGAAAAAAGATGACTTATGTATATTCATCTAATTAAATTGACCTAAATTAGACCAAAAAGAAAAAACAAAAAAACTAACACTTATCATATACTTTGTTTGTAGCAGAATTAAATGCCTCAACAAAAAGTACAAAATAATCCCATATTGGCATATTTAGACACATAGTTTCCTTTTCTTATGTTCAATATTGCAATTTTGTAGGAGCCAATGGCCGTTACTTAGGCAAGAGGTGCTCGAAAATTATTTTTAGCCTTAAAAGGGAATATTCCGTCGTTGGGGAGAAACAGGCTAAGGAAGATGAAGAATAAGTACTGGGTTCTCAGGCATGGACGAAGCATTCCCAACGAGAACGGCTTGATCGTCTCCTCCCTCGTAAGAACATAATTCTCTCTGTGTGGATGCCATTAAATTTATAATTGCATAAAACAATTCATATTACTATCACTGTTTCACTATAATGTTCGTGGTTTCAGTTGTCTGGAGACCAAAAAAAGCCTTTTGTTCCCTCCTTACATTTACAGTGAAAAAATGGATAGAGATTTTAATAACGTTCAGGAGATCAAAACAGTCTATGGATCTGAAGAATAAAAATCATAATTAAAAAAAGTAAGAGATTGACGGAAAAAGAAGATTCATGAATTTAAGCTCATATTTTTCTATTTTTGAAGGTTCATTCTTCTGCTGTAGAATTTGATCGGAACTTCCTTACCTTTCCAACATTTTTTATCTTTAAATACAATAGACATTACATAGACATCCGCTGCAGGTTGTTCAGGTAGCTAGCTCGAATGTCTATGATATAAAGAAAAGTCTATGATATAATGCCATTCGGTCTTTACACATTTTTGGGACATGGCGTTTGACACATTCTAGGGCATTGAATTTCTTGTAGTTTTCTCTGTTTTCAGATGTTTAAGATACAATTGTGGGACTTTTCTGAGGGATAGTTTGCCTTCTTTTTTTTGTCTACTATTTTTTTCAAAAGATTAATGGCGGCCTTATAATTTTTAAGTCCTTCAGAATTCTCAACGTTTAGCCACTGAGCAGTTACCTTAACCTTATCAGGAGCCAGTGTGGTGTCTGTTTAGTTTCTCTATTACTCAACCGTCCCTGTCCTAGGTTGGTTCTTGGTCCCTTGATTTTTGTTTGTCAGTTTCTTGGTCGAGTGGTTTGCTATCACTCACCATTAATGCTGCAAATTTTCTGGTATTCTTTGGTATACTTTGAAGCCAAGCTGTCACCATTTATGTTTCATAAAAGAATTATTTTATTCTTAAGTTTTTCTACTGACTTCATCCCTTTGGTTTATCGGTTCTACTTCAAATCTTTTTACGGAAACAAACCATTAACTCATTTGGCTATTAAAGGGGCCTTAGGCGTTACTTCCACCATTTCTCCACTTATTGCTTTAAATATAACTAGAACTCTATCAATTTCATATTTGTAATCAACTATAAATTTTTTTGGCTAACCTTTTTCAGGAGATACCAAATCAAGAGATCTGTGATATTAATTCAATTTAATTGAACTACAACCCTCTGTAAGGACATTTACAATTTAGAGTACTCTACCATAAATTTTATTTTGGTTGTTTTTCCAGGACATGCTAAAACATGAGATCTGCGTGGTATTTTTTCAATCTAATTGAACTTCAACCCTCTGCAAGAACATGTAAATTTTAGGATACTTTATTTATAAAGTAAAGAGATAATGAACACGGATTCTTATATACACTGTGAAGCTTTAAAGGAATGTTCTACATAAACATACAATTTATCCTTAAAGTAAAGGGGATAATGAATCTGTACTCCCGTAGAAATGTCGTGAAGCTTTCAAATAATATGTATTAGTTATGTTGAATGCGCTTAACATTTACATACACATCACTTTGCCTGCTTTTTACTCACCACAAAAACCCGTTTGACATTCTTCTATTTATAAGTATAAAATGACAGTTAATCAATCCAAACGCATTACTAATTCAAACAATCACTAAACAAGGTTCGTTAATATGTGGCCGATTGACAAACCCCTACTGCATTGACAGTAACATGTATATGGAAAACTATTGAAAGATGTCAGTTGTGAGAATGATCATGCAGAAATCATTTTTGTTAATTATTCATTATGTCCATGCAGCAGTAAAAATCTGGTCCTATTCCTTGGGCATCATATTATGGAATTCAAATTTCTGTTTTTGTCAAACAATAAATTAGCGAGGTTTCCTCACGAGTCATCTTTCTAATCTCTTCAAGTCTAATTGGTCTTATTCTGATCATTTGACTTTGACCTACCTGCATTTCATTTTGTAGTTGTTTGTCTTGTTAATGTTTGTAACTTCAGTAGATATCATTTCCTGCTGTGGCTGTGAATTTCTCTATATTCGCTATGATTTTTTGAAATGTGTTTCAGTTCTTTTTGTATCGTATCATATTCATTTTCGTCTCTTTCTTGAGCTCCGTCAGTATGAGGATCTCGTGTGTCAACGTCTTGGTGTATCTTGTCGGTGCCGGATGAGTTTCAAGCTGTTTTGTAACTGTCACCGAAATCTTTGTGTCTCCTTGCTTTCCGTCTTCCGTCCTCTCGTGTTATATTGTTCTCGTGCTCCTGTTCTTTTTTTGTGATGCATATTGTAACAGGTTCTTCGAGGAATGCAGTTTCATTCTTAAGCAAAACAATTTTATCATATGCTTTTAGTAATCTTTTGGTGGATGTATTTTTGAAGAGATGATGCCGTCTTCAGCTGTCTTGTAATTTTTTCGATCTCTCAGTATTATTCTTCTCTGTTTGATTGATTTGTGATCTCATCTCATTGTAAAGAGGACATTTTCTGAATGTAGGGTAGAAGTCCTCATTTTCTAAGAGCTTCTTGTTAGACTTAGAAGCATTGTATCAGATTCATATTGATAATAAAGATTCAACTTTGGTGTGGCTTGATTTTGCACCCTCAGGTGGAGGGTTTTCCCAGGATAAATCATTGAGTCTCTTGTTTTGTATTCTGAATTTTTTTAACTTTCTGGTTCTACTTTAACATGGTATCAGAGCAGGTCTAAAGAAAAGATCCTGAACTAGATTGCTTAGTTTTGAAATTTTCTTTGTTTGAAGCTCTAGTCCGTTTATTTCAAGTTTTCCATCATGGTGAATCGACTCAAAGTTGAAGACAGATTGGATGGTGTAGCTAATTACACTTCATGGAAATTCAGGATTCTTATTGTGCTAGAAGAGAATGATCTTCTTAACTATGTGAAGTCTGTTGTAGATGAACCTTTAGATGACACCGAGAAAGCTCAATGGAGGAAGAATAATCTCATGGCTAGAAAGATTCTAATTGACTCTGTTAAGGATCATCTAGTGCCTGTTATATCCAAATTGAATTCAGTCAAAGATATGTTCGAGTGCCTTCAAAGCTTGTATGAATTCAATAGTACTAGTAGAGCTCTAGCATTGAGGCATCAACTTTTTCATATTAAAATGAGTAGAGGTGAATCTGTTGTTTCCTTCTTTATGAAGATTACAAAATTGAAGGATCAGCTCAATGCTATTGGTGATTCTATTGAGGATAAAGACCTGGTTATGCTGGCCATGAATGGTCTTCCTCACTCTTGGGAATCTTTCATTCAAGGTATTAGTGGAAGAAATGAATTACCCAAGTTTGATTGATTGAGGGCTGATTACATTCAAGAGGAATGCAGATTGGAGGCAAGAGGAATTGGACGTAAATCTCATCATGAAGAAGATCATGTTCTTGTTGCCCATACGTCTAAAAGAAAAGGAAGGAAAGGAAACTTCAAAAGGAACAGAGATAGGAATTCTGATTCAGCTCCTGAATCTAAGAAAAGAAAGGATCTCTCTAGGGTACAATGCTTCAGGTGTGACAAATTTGGTCATTTTGCTAGAGAATGTCCTTCGAGACCCAAGCCTCAAGCTGCTGCAACAAATGTTGAAAATGTTTCTCCTCATAGAGAGTCTAGTGAAAATTCAGAGGGGTTCTTATTTATTTCTGCTTTTTCCAGTAATATTCCTACTGACAGTGATACATGGCTTATTGATAGTGGAGCCTCCCGCCATATTACAGGTTATTGTGAGCACCTCTCTAATCTGAAAGGAAAAGACTCTCACTTACAAGCTATCATTGGTGATGATGCTTCCTATTCTGTGAAGGGTGCTGGTTCTACTTCATTTCGTTTAGATTCAGGTATTCCTCTTCACTTGAGTGATGTATTGTTTGTTCCTGGAATTAAGAGGAATCTAATTTCCATTTCAGCATTGGAAGACAAAGGTTATAATGTTGCATTTGCTGATGGAAAAGTCCTTGCATGGAAGAAGAACTCAAGCTTTATTTTTGCTCGTGAGATTGGTGTTCGCCATGACAGCCTTTATAGACTTTCAGCTCATCCTATTAAAGTTTTTGCTCATGAATTTGTAAGTACAAGTGAACTGTGGCACAAAAGATTTGCTCATCTTAATTTCAGAACCTTGTCTTCCATGGAGAAGGTAGTAGTCGGCCTTCCTAAGCTGAATCAAGATCATGAGGGCATCTGCAAAGGATGTGCTCTAGGTAAGAACATTAAACATCCATTTCATAGTAGTGAAAGTAGAGCTAAAGATGTCCTAGAGCTGATTCATTCTGATTTGTGTGGACCTACGTCAGTTGCTTCATTAAGTGGTTTTTGGTATCATGTCATTTTCATTGATGACTTCTCTCATAAGTCATGGATTTATTTTCTTAAATCCAAAGAGTCTGTTGAAGTGTTATCCATATTTAAAGAATTTAAAGCCCTTGTTGAAAATCTGTCTGATAAGAGGATCAAAATTTTAAGATCTGACAATGGGGGTGAATATACTTCTGGTTTGTTTCAAAATTTCTGTCTTGAAGCTGGGATTAAGAGGGAGTTCTATGTTCCGTATAATCCTCAACAAAATGGAATTGCTGAAAGAAAGAATAGGTCTATTGTTGAGGTAGCAAAGGCCATGATCCACGATCAAGGTCTTCAAATGTTTCTTTGGGCAAAAACTTGCATGACAACTGTTTATGTTCAGAATCGTAGTCATCAAATTCTAGATAATATGATACCTGAAGAAGCTTTCTCAGGTTCTAAACCAAATATTAGTCATCTCAGGATTTTTGGATGTCTAGTGTATATTTATATTCCAAAAGACAAGAGAACTAAGTTAGAACCTTCAGGGAAGAAAGGTATTTTTGTTGGTTATAGTGAATCATCTAAAGCATACAAAATTTACATTCCAGGTCAAAAGCAAATTGAAATCAGTAGAGATGTTTTTATTTTGAAGAAGATGTAGTTTGCAAAAGGTCTAAAGAATCTATTATGGAAATTGATAGAGAAGATTTTGTGCCTTCTCAAGATTTGGATATGGCTGTCCCGGATTCCCCTTCAGAGATTCAAAGGGAGTCTACAGAGTTAGAATATTCAGTTAATCTAGTTGATCCAGTTGATCCTGTTGATCCAGTTGATCCTATAGATACTATTGCTGGTCCAAGTAATGCTTCTGCTGATAAGAAGAGACCTTTGTGGGCTAGACATACTATGCAAGAGGCTGAGAAATATGCAGCCCCACATGGCACTTTCAGGGAAAGTAAAAGACCTCATAAGTTTGCAGGATACGTTGATTTGATGAGTCATATTATAGCATCTGAACCTTCAAGTTTTGAGGAGGCTTCAAAACAACAAATATGGAAGGATGCCATGATGGAGAAGTACCAATCCATAATCAAGAATGATGTGTGGGACTTAGTTCCTAGGCCCAAAGGTAAATCTGTTGTTTCTTCTAAGTGGCTGTTCAAAATTAAACATGCAGCTGATGGAAGTATTGAAAAATATAAAGCTAGATTCGTAGATAGAGTTTTTTCTCAAAAAGAAGGTATAGACTATGAGGAGACCTTTGCTCCTGTAGCTCGGTACACCTCTATCAGAACTATTATTGCTATTGCAGCTGTTAAAGGGTGGAAATTGCATCAGATTGATGTAAAGACAACATTCTTGAATGGTGTAATTGAAGAAGAAGTTTTTATTGAGCAGCT
Source organism: Cryptomeria japonica (assembly GCF_030272615.1). Lineage (NCBI taxonomy): Eukaryota > Viridiplantae > Streptophyta > Pinopsida > Cupressales > Cupressaceae > Cryptomeria > Cryptomeria japonica. The sequence continues at coordinate 420,755,576 of NC_081411.1, read as the reverse complement.
AGATGGATTTGTGATCCATGAGAAAGAATCACATGTATGCATATTGAAAAAGGCCTTGTATGGTCTTAAGCAAGCTCCTCGTGCTTGGTATGAAAGAATTGATCAGTATTTGTTGAGATTGGGTTTTCTCAAAAATGATGCAGATCCAAATATCTTCTTCAAGGTAATTGATGATAAAGCCTTAATTTTAGTTCTATATGTTGATGATTTATTTCTTACTGGAGAGGATGATCTCATTGCTAGATGTAAGAAAGAGTTAGCTTCTGAATTCGAGATGAAAGATCTTGGTTTGATGCATTATTTTCTTGGTTTAGAAGTGTGGCAAAGACCAAATGAAGTCATATTGAGTCAAGGGAAATATGCCATTGATCTATTGAAAAGATTTGGTATGTTAGATTGCAAGTCTATGGCAACTCCCATGGAAGCAAATCTGAAAAAGTTACATGAGGTTGCAGCTAATTTAGACTTAGTTGATCCTACTATGTATAGACAATTGATTGGATCTTTGATATATTTAGTTAATACTAGGCCTAACATATGCTATGCTGTTAACACTCTCAGTCAGTTTATGAGTGAGCCTAGACAGATTCATTTTGTTGCAGCTAAACATATATTGAGATATGTGCGTGGTACAGTGGGATATGGTCTAAAATATACTTCTTGTGGAGGTCTGAAATTGCAAGGTTTTTCTGATTTAGACTGGGCAGGATGTGTACTTGACAGGAAGGGCACTTCTGGTTGTTGTTTTAGTTTAGGTTCAACTATGATTTCCTGGTGCAGCAGGAAGCAATCATGTGTGGCCCAAAGTACAACAAAAGCTGAATATGTTGCAGCTGCTACAATAGCTAGAGAAGTAGCGTGGCTTCACAAATTGCTTGCAGGATTGTTTGGACAGCCTTTGGAACCTACAGTGATTCATTGTGATAACCAAAGCTGTGTGAAGCTTTCGGTTAATCCTGTTTTTCATAATAGAACCAAGCATGCGGAAATAAAATATCATTACTTGAGAGATATGGTTCAAAAGAAAGCAGTGGAGCTCAAGTACATTTGCATTGAAGAGCAAACAATGAATATTCTCACCAAGCCACTTCCTAGAGTGAAGTTTTGTTATTTTCAAGACAAGCTTGGTATTGTGGAGAATGATGCTCTTGCTGAGAGGGAATCTCAGCTGTAATGAATCTTTTACATGTTGTTAATGAGTTCTTCTCTGTGAGGGAGAAGTTCAAGGTGCAATCCCTTGTAATGCATTTTTCTCTGTGATAGAGAAATTTGAGGTGAAAGCCCTTGAGGCTCTTTTCACTAATGGGAGTAGCCATAGTGAATGTCATGTTGAGAGACTCCATGACAACATCACGTTGAGTGACTCCGTGATGAGAGCTTGTGTTATTTCACTCATGGGAGTAGCCATGGTGAACATCATGTTGAGTGAATCCATGATGCCTATCACGTTGAGAGAATCCGTGATTAATTTTTGTTGTTTTCATATTGTGTTTTTCATTTTGAGAGACTCCATGACTTGAAATTAGTTAATGATATCTCCTTTGTTAAGAGGGAGTGTTAATGTTTGTAACTTTAGTAGATATCATTTCTTGCTATGGCTGTGAATTTCTCTATATTCGCTGTGATTTTTCGAAATGTGTTTCAGTTCTTTTTGTATCGTATCATATTCATTTTTGTCTCTTTCTTGAGCTCTGTCGGTATGAGGATCTCGTGTGTCAACGTCTTGGTGTATCTTGTCGGTGCCGGAGGAGTTTCAAGCTGTTTTGTAACTGTCACCGAAATCTTTGTGTCTCCTTGCTTTCTATCTTCCGTCCTCTCATGTTATATTGTTCTCGTGCTCCTGTTCTTTTTTTGTGATGCGTATTGTAACGGGTTCTTCGAGGAGTGCAGCCACATTCTTAAGCAAGACAATTTTATCACATGCTTTTAGTAATCTTTTGGTGGATGTATTTTTGAAGAGATGATGCCGTCTTCAACTGTCTTGTAATTTTTTCGATCTCTCAGTATTATTCTTCTATGTTTGATTGATTTGTGATCTCATCTCATTGTAAAGAGGACATTCTTTGAATGTAAGGTAGAAGTCCTCATTTTCTAAGAGCTTCTTGTTAGACTTAGAAGCATTGTATCAGATTCATATTGATAATAAAGATTCAATTTTGGTGTGGCTGGGTTTTCCAAGGATAAATCGTTGAGTCTCTTGTTTTGTATTCTGAATTTTTTTCATCTTTCTGGTTCTACTTCAACATGTCTTAGGAGTTGTAGTTGCTCAACTATGTTCTTCCGATATATTTTTTTGATTGCCATTGAGGTTCGTTTCCACACCTTCATATCATTTTTTAACCTTCCTTAGATTCACTTTTAATGGTGTAACTCACCATTGATTTATTGTCAAATTCGTGAATGCGTTCTGTCACTTATCGTGGAGAAAATTTCTAACCAAGCTCTAATATTACCATCAATTTCTCTTTTGTGTTTGAAGACAAAATAACGAGAAAATAATATGTTTGTGGAGTTATCATGTGTATGTCCACTCAAGAAGCAGGGATATGCGGTAATCAAGCTTTGTAATGTGTAATGCTCCAAAACATGCATAATTTAGATATTTGTTAAGATCTCCTATAGTCACTCAATGCCATTGGCCATCACTCCCAACACGACTTGCAAATGGTCACTCCCATGGCTGTCTCTCTTTTTACCTGTGATAGAATATTGATCTGCTATATGTTTTTCTCTTATCATTGTTTCCATTGACAGCATGGTATTTATAAGCGATGGTAGTCCACAAAGGAGTCACGACTCCTTGTGGAACCGACATGATTCCTCAAGGAGTCGTGACTCCTATGTGGAGTCACGTTGGCAATCTTTGACTAACACATAACCCACGATAATATCGTTGGGTTCTCATGAAATATAATCGGTCAACCAAACCGATAATTATATGCTATCATTTACAATGAATTGGTAATGTCAATAATGAAATAATATAATTAATATTATGAATAATTAGTAACACAAGGTTGTTACTAATTATTCATAATATTGATTATAATATTAATCATAATATTAACCAATCAATACATAAATGGTTACATAAATATATATCTATATGTGATCAGAATAATAAGGATAGATATATGGATAAATACAAGACAAATGTCTAAGGCCGTAAGGCCAAATAGACATTTGGTTTATCCGACCGATGCTATCTATATTAACAAGTATTGTATACAAATCTACAAACATCCAAATTAACAGCAATCACAATACAAAACCTGCAATTATTGATAATCTATATTCAGTAAGTGAAACCCTTTGCACAAAACAATATCCAATGGAGATGACAAAGTTTCAAATAGCATAACGATTTCATCTCACTTGTCATGCCCTGTCAAACTGAGGATAAAAGGGCCTTGTAACTTGTTAATAAACTTTGTATTTTTCCTGAGATAGCATTTGGGACCCACCATCTTGTATTTCTTTGCAGCGGACAATGCTTCAGCTCGTCAGAAATTGTTCACCAGTGAAATATTTATGAGAACAATTTCACTTCTCCTTAAGATGATGCAATTATACACCCATGCCTTCGGCAGACAACCCACAGAAGATGTCAGAAAAGTGTCAGATTTTGCTCCCTTAAACTTGCATCAAACAATATGATGCTACGTCAGATTTAGGAAGACTCAGGGGCTGCATTGACTAATAATGAGATTATTTACTTTAACCGCTGCTTTCCTTGGAGGAAATAATATGGTACCAAAATCTTGAAAACCCCATGTCAGACTTCTACAGACTGCAATTCTATATAAGACAAAGACAGCAAATAAATGACAGCTATATGTTAAGGTAGCAATTAGTGAGTATAATTCAGTCATTAATAAAGGAAAGAGATGAAGAGTTGTAACCATTCCAAAAAGGGCGTTAGTGATGAAAGGGTGTGACTCCCTCCGCAAAGGGAGATATGAAAAAGAGAGAAATCTCAATTGAGGAGGGCATAAAAAATGATCGGAGTATATATTTGGAAATCAGAAAGATTAGAAAGTAAAATTAGCAATTACCATAAAGAGAAGAGGTGCAATCTTGAGAGTTATGTTTATTTATGAAAGGAAATGCCCCTTTTGGGAAAGTAGCAAGAGTTGTGACTCTTTGAGGGTTATATATATATATATCAACTCCTCATTTGGAGAAGGGATTGTGGAGAATGAGATCAGATTGGATATAAGATATCCACATTCAGGAAAACTGCAGATTTGTGAATTAACAAGTATTTGGTATGCATGAGAATGTAAATATGTTTGATGTGTATGCATAGTGGTATGCAATGTGGTTGGACATCTATACCCTTTAATATATCTTCGACTAAGATTCTAATAAGCCTTGTCAATCTATTATGTTTCTTTATTTAATAAAATTCATCTATTCCTTGTTCCCACAAACAATCATACGTGGAATGGAAGGAAATAGGTTAGTGAGAGGTAGTAGATCGGTTCCCTCGAATTAAATAGGCCACCCCAAATGATGGAATTGTCTTAGTTGGATATTCTTGCCATTTGTAGGCCAAGGGGTGAGTTGCCTTAGTTGGATGCTTCACGCTCTTGGGCTTAATTGGGCTGAACAATCTTTCTCAAAACCTCGGGTTCCCTTGAATTAAGTAGGCCACCCCGAGTGATGGAATTATCTTAGCTGGATATTCCTGCCATTTGTGGGTGAAGAGGCGAGTTGTTTTAGTTGGATGCTGCACACTCTTGGGCGAAATTGGGCTGAACAGTCTTTGGGCACCCTTTGTGATTTTCCTCTCCAAACCCTACTATGGTTGATTATGGGAAATATAAGTATTGATGCTTGGTTTCTTAAGTTCAAAAAGATATTGCATGATCTATCTAAATAGATTAAGATGATTATTGATATATATGCACTTATATTTGTGTTTGGATCTCTAATTGTAATAAGAATAATTGGTCTTATGAATTATATTTCAAATATTGTCTAACATGATTGCAGGACCTAAACCAGGATTTATCTTGATAAAGACATTTTATTTGTAAAGATATAATTCTAACTATGTTATATTTCTTATTTTAATTGAACTTGTGATTTTAGGACAAGATTTAAGATCACCCCAAAAGGGGACATTACATCACTTGTCTCTAATACAATACCCACATGTATAGGGTTTCAGAGTATCATTTTGCATAGTTGCATGCCTTGAAGAAATAAAATTGCTCGAAAAATGGAAGTTGCATGAAAATTAAAATAGTGTTGAATAAAGCCCATCTATAAGATAAATCCTCTAAAACAAATTCTGCTAAAATAAAAAGTAACTTGTTTTAAAAGTTTTGAAAAATAACTGTTTTAAATATATCTGATTCTATTATTAGATCCTCTTTCAAAATAACTGCAAGCTGCTTTGACATTCAGGTGATCTCTTATGATCGCTTCCTTTCTTCACTCTGTATTTTCTGAACACTTTAATTACTGCTTTGACTTATTCAAAAAATTGTACTGATCTCATATTTCTTTGGTAAGACAAAAGAGCTCTTTGAAACAACTTGTATACCCTGAACATCTGGAAACAACATACATATTTTTCATAATAAATTCCTTCCATCTTTTGTCTTTTGGATCAAAATCTATGTCATTCCACTTTTCAATGCTTCAAACCATAGTAACAAATATGTCAAAAAAATTGTGATAAATTGGAAATCAGACAAGAAGATGGTTTTTTCCCCTTAGAAATTGCAAATTTTGCAAAACATCAGATTAGACATGCTTGTTCATGAAAAATTACTTGAAAGTCAATTTAATTGAAAAAAATTATCTTCTCTCTATTTTATCATTATTTATGCCCTAGCCATGCATTTTCCATTATTTTTTGGCAAGAAAAAAGGTTTTTATGAGTTTTTTATTTTTGTGGCTTTTTTTATTTGTCATTGTTCTATTTTTTTCTTAATGCTAACCCATTTTTAAAAAATAGCCATATCCCTAATCCAATTTTTTCTTGGTTAGATCTTTATTTAGGAAAAAACTTTATCTCTTGGTTTGTCGATTTGTTTCCAAAATGTTTTTTAGTACAATGCTTCAAATGGCCGTAAAAAGTGGCATTTATGCAAAATTTATGGCAGTTTTGGTACACTTTAAGGTACTGTTGTCATTTTATGACACCCTTGGTCCATCAGTGAGAACCGCTCAGAGATATGTTCCATGGACCAACGCAGCCCCAGTTGATCAAAAAAGAGAAGAATCATGAAGTGTGAAGTGTTGCCTTGTCCGGAGGAAGTTCCTCCCTTGGCCTTTTCTTCTTCCCCGGAACTCCGGAACCCCGAGGTTCCGAAGTTCTTTTCTCTTTGCCCTTGTCTCTTTCCTTCTTCCTTTCCAGAACTCCGAAACCTCGAGGTTCCGGAGTTCTTTTCCTTAGCAGCTTTCTTTCCTTCTCCGGAACCCCGAGGTTCCGAAGTTCTTTCCTAGCTTAGCCCCTCCTCTCCTTAGCCTTTCTCTCTATTCCTCCGGAACTCCGGAACCCCGAGGTTTCAAAGTTCCTAGCCTTCCTTTCCTTCGCCTCTTCTCTTAAGCTTCTCCTTTGCCCGGAACTCCAGAACCCCGAGGTTCCGAAGTTCCCTCCTAGCCTTCTTCCTTCTTTTCTTTGGAACTTCGGAACCTCGAGGTTCCGAAGTCCTCTTCCCCCTTCTTCCTTCTTCTCCTCGGAACTCTGGAACCCCGAGGTTCCAAAGTTCCTTCCCCTTTTGCCTTCTCTCTCTAGTTCCTCTAGAACTTCGGAACCTCGAGGTTCCGAAGGCCTTTTCCTTCTCTTCTTCTCTCTATCTCGGAACTTCGGAACCCCGAAGTTCTTCCCTTGTCTTCCTCACTTCGGGAGTCCGAGCTTCCAAAGTCTCCGGACTTCCTTCCGACTGGTGACACTTCCGGATGGCGTGATCAACACTCAAGGCATTAAATGCTCCGACAGTTTTAGTGACTTGTGCACTTTCTTTTGTGGAGCCACAAGGGTGCATTAAGTGTTTTTGGTAGGATTTCCATCAAGGAAGGTACGGGGCCATGCTTGGTGACTTATGTCATGATTGACTTTGGAAGGTTAGTCAATGCACCTTCTCAGGAGTTGCCTTTGGTGGTATGGCTAGGTTGCTTGCATGTACAAGCCAAGTGCATGCACTTCCCTGCACTTCCAGACTGACATGCAGGGGTCATGATCATCATTGTAACCCATTTTTCTATATAAGGCTGTTAAGCCTCATTGTAATGGGTTCTCTCCCTGTTGGCTTGAGCTTTCTTATGCTCTTCTCTTCTCTTGAAAACTTGTAATTATTTTTGCATTTCTGCAACTGTAAGATTGGCTTTTGGCCTTACGATTAATTGAAAATCTCCATTCTTGCCTTCCTTCAACTTATGTATGATGTGTATGTGTTCTTACCTCCATTATAAATGTATGTTTGTGGTTTCCTTTCACATGTATGCTGTGTTAAATGGTTTTCTGAGTGTGACCTTGTGGGAATCCTTCTCCTCTCTTGACACTTAGAAAATTCTAACCTCCACACATGCGTTTGGGTCACTCATGCAATTGAAGTTTGTGTATCTCTTGGGCTTTTCAGTTGATTCCTTGTGCCATTTCGGGTGGGGAGAGAAACAATCTCTTATCTTGGTGCATCACCTCTTTTATTTCAAGCATTCTCTCTTCCCTTTACTTCTGCAAAATTGTTAGGATAGGCTTAGGAGTAAGTTTTGAAGTGTTGAGTTGGTTCAACACCTGCATCAGATTGAGAAGGAAGCCGGCCTTCTCCGGAGACTCAACCCCCTTGCGCAAGGTCCCACACTTCGGGGTTGTTTCCATGTTTCACAAGGTTGCTGAGTTGATAGCTTAGCAAGGGTGCAAGCTTTTGTGATAACAGTTTTTGGCACGCTCAGTGGGACTCCATTCAATTTACATGCTAAGGATTTAGTGCTAATTCTTAGTGTTTTAGCCTTTAGAGGCAGTCATCTCTCAAGCACTGTGTAAGTAGCCTAAGTGAGCGAGGTTGTAGTATACAGAACATCAATATCCAAATTATTACACCAGAGGATAGTAACACATTAGCACGGAATCAAGAACACACAATACAGTATACCACGATATATTCATGTAACACAGATTTCTATATTATATTCCATTCCAATCCAACGTGTTCCAAATGTGCTACAAGTTTACAATATAAAGAGTTTGCGGTTGGTTAGGCCATCAACCGTCTGGTAACTAATTACCCCGCAGATATAACTTAATACTATTGTCTTCTTTTAAAGCATTACAAAAAGCCTTATTTACTAATTAACCGACTTACATCATCCCTCCCCAAAACTTGTTCGTCTTCCAGACGAACACAAACAGCAAAATAACAAAAACTATCTACTTAGAGGGACAAGAGGACGTCCCTGTTCCTGTAGGGGTCCGCTCTCGGAGGATCTTTAGATCTCTTTCGGCAATGAGTTGTTTCTCCCGAGTTGCTTTCAGAAGCCTGAGTGCATCCATTCGGTCTTTCTCAGAGGCAGCCAACTCCCGTTCCTTTTCCAGCTGCGTGGTTCTCTCTTGAACCCTTTCCTACTCTAGAGCATTGATCCTTTCTTTCAGCTCACTCTCTCGCTGTAGGGCTAAGGTGTGGTCTCCTTCCATTTTGCTCACTTTCCAAGTCATCCCTTGGAGCTGTAAGAATGTAGTACGAAAGTTCTGTTCCATGGAAGTGAGGGTTCTCATTACTTCTTGATTACCTCCTGTATGCCCACTAAGGATCTGTGGTACTCCCCATTCTACTACTATCTCTGGAGTTCTCGTGTCGGGCCAACCTTGGTTCCTAATTTTCTCTGAGAACTCCCTCTCGCAACCTTCTGTCATAAATGCTAGTAGTGCTTCCGTTGCTCTTACTATAGCAGGCATATCAGATCCTCGAGAATGATCTATCATCTTCTCCGTGGCTGTCCTCATTACTTCCAACTCGGAAAGAAAATGCTGCGCAACTGGTTCCCACTCTCGGATCCCCTCTGCTGGTGAGGATGTACTGTGCCCTTTCCCAATCTCTTCAATCCTCGGGCTTTCCTCCTGTTGGTCAGGCCCTAGCCATGGTGAAGGAGGTGGAACCTCTATGTCCATCTGGAATCTGTCCAGTGGGCTGTCTGTTTCTGTCTCCATGTCTGTTTCCTTGGTCCCCTTTCCTCTGTCTCCTTCTAGCTCTTCCAGGTGTATTTCCTCTTCTGTATTTCCTACCTCCACGGTTGCGAGCGGATCGGTGATTGGTGCCACTACCAATGCCACAGCTCTAGCCGCTTCCACGCCCCTGGTTGTGTTTATATGGAGAGTGTGGGCCCCTGCACTGTGTCTCCTCAAGTCTATTAACTGAGATGGGGTCCCTGTGACCCCAGGTACCAATTGTGTCCTGGTGGGAATTTGTGCTGGTTTGAAAAGTACCTTTTTCCTTACTCCCCATCCTGGTACGGCTGGTATGCCCCCCATACGGCCTTCTGGCAGCAGACCTCCAACGTGTCCTCCTTCCTGTTCCATGCCCATTGGTTCCAATGTTGAGAATTCTAACCCTGTCCTATCCTCCTTATCACCTTCTGGTCCATGCATAGTGTGGCTCTGCTCCATACGGAATTCCCCTTCGTCTTCCTCTGATGAAGATGATGTATATGTTTCCTCTTCCCCCATCTCTACCTCTTCGTCAGAGTTGTCATCTTCCTCTCCTCCATCTTCCATGCCTCCTGCCAGTTCTTGCCTTGCTTTCTTTCTTGGTGCCTCGGTGGCTACTACTGAAAAGGTGTCCAGGTGTAGCCAATAGTACATGGCTGGTTTGTAGGGCTCCACCCGACTTGAGGCCACAAACCCTCTATTTTCTAATGCTACCTGTGTTCTCAGTGCTTCCAAGAAGAGAGCAATGAGGTGATGAGGTACATATAGGGTTTTGTGTTTGAGGAGCATGGTTTCCTTTACCCGGCTCGAAAGGACTCGGCCCCAGTTGTATATTTTGCCATTGCTCAATCCATACATGAGGCGTAGCATCCATATTGCAACATCGGATGCTCGGCTTGCTGCAGTTAGCTTACTCTTCAGGATGTCCATAACGCATCTCCATTCTGGTGAGGTGAGATAAGATTTTTTCAAGCCCCTTCTATTGCTATTCTGCCATAAATTGTCCCATTGCTCTTCTGTGAGTGTATTACCGCAGATGTGTTCCAGCAGCCGCTTCTTTTCTTCTGTAGACATCCTTGCTGATGGTTTCATAGCTGCATCGCCGCTACTTGGAATTCCAAAAACCTTGCTGAATTCCTTGGGTGCATAAGAAATGACCACCGTCTGACCCAAATAGTCAATTACTGATCTATGTTTGTCCTGCTCATATCCATGGACCATGGCGCACAATACAGGCTCAAATTCTTTCAGATTGAAGATGGGCATAAAAATGATCTTATCCACCTCTGCTTTCTTCAATGAATTCTTTCGAGGGTGGTCCTCCTCCTGCACTCACTTCCAAGAACTCCTTCAAACGTGATATTCTCCACGTTTACTTGTTCTGCCCTCTCTTGGCTTTTCTTGCTGGTTCCTGTCATGGCCATTGGTTGGTTATTAGAGGTACTGGCCTTGTAGTTTATGTCATAACTTCCTGTTCTAGGGTTGCTGTGACTTCCTTTCACTATCTTGTGCCTTGTTGGCGTATGCTTTCCCCTTATTGTGCAACCATAGTGATGGCCCTTTTGGTGGCCTTGAGCTTTTTCACGGATCTCTATACTATGGAGCTGATGTGGCCATTTTACCCGGTCGCTGTGTGCGCTATGGCTGCGGCTATGGCTAAGGCGTACGTCCCAGTTGGGCGCTGCGTACACTGGTTGCTGCGTACGCCTTGGTCTGGTGCTGCGTACGCCTACGGTGGTGTTGCATACGCCACTGGTGCTGAGTGTGCCGTTGACCCACGTATGCCTTAGCCTGCGTACGCTTGGGGCGCTCCCTTCGTAGCCATCGCCTCCACCTCCCCGCGTTCCCTTCGTGCCACTGCGCTTCCCCTTTGTCTTTCCACGTACGCCGCGTCTCCCCTTCGCGGCTCTACGTATGCTCCAACCTTTCCAACGCATAGCGTGCCCTTTCTTGGTCGTGCGTACGTGCTGCGTGGTGCGTACGGGCTGTGTGGTGCGTACGTGCCGCGTAGTGCCTTTGCAAGGGTTGCTATGCCTTCGTGACAATTGCTCAATGCGTACACCTTTTATACTCCTCCACGCTTCTTTGTTGCCTTTGCCAAGGTTTATGTGCCTTTGTGCCACTTGGCTCCTTTTATGCCGGGTGCTTTTTATTCTCCATTTCGTATTTTGTGAGCCACTCCCTCCTTTGTTTTGCTGGCCCCATATTAAACGCTTTATATTTCTTCTGGTTTTTATTTTTCTATGGCCTTTTCTTTTCATGTGAAATATTTTTATTCGGATTCTCTTTGCATTTAATTTTTCCTTGTTCTCAGCCCATGTTTCTAACTTTCGTGACTTAGAACCATTCTCCTTGGTCCCACTTTCTTTCCAGGCATACCCCAACATATTTACCGCAACAGTTTCTCTCTCCTCTCTCTCTTGGACAGTTCCTCTCCCCTGGATAGTTTCTCTCTCCTTGTAGATTTTGAGTTTTGAGCCATTTACTGGGTCTTTGATCGGATTGCCATCTATGGTAGATAGTTTAATAGCTCCGTTTGCCCCTACTCCCTCTATTTTATAGGGTCCTAACCATCGTACCTTAAACTTCCCAGGTCGGAGTTCATTCCGGCCATTGTATTTGAGCACCAACTGTCCCGGTGAGAATTTTATTCGTCTCAGGTGTTTGTCGTGCCAGAATTTCCTTCTTCTCTGGGCTACTTCTATGGCCCATTGTGCCACTGTCCTACATTCCTCCATCTAAATTAATGTAGTCAATCGCTCCCTTAGGCTGTGCTCATCCCCCAACCGGTTTTGGACCGCTATTCTCAAACTTGGTATAGTGTACTCTACTAGCATTACAGCTTCCTGTCCATACATGAGCTGGAATGGGGTGTGCCCAGTAGTGGCTTTGTAAGAAGTATGATAGGCCCACAGCACCGCGCTCAACCTTTCCTCCCAGTCCTCTTGTTCTACTCCACAAGTCTTGTATAGAATGGACACCAATACTTTGTTTGTTGATTCTGCTTGTCCATTCGCCCTTGGGTAGTATGGACTCGACAGGGTGTGAAAAATTCTGAATTCTATTGTCATAGTGCGTATCACCTGATTCACAAAATGTACGCCTCTATCACTGGTGACTTGTATCGGTATGCCAAATCGAGTTACGATATGTTCATATAGAAACTTGGCGGTACTGAGTGCCGTATTGTCTGGAAGAGCTCTAGCCTCGGCCCATTTTGTAAGGTATTCTGTGGCCACGACTATGTACCGACATCTATGTGCTTTGCTTACCCTGAGTGGCCCTACAAAATCTAGCCCCCATCTCTCAAACAACTCCTGTGGTTGGGATGGAAAAAGAGGCATAAAGTCTCGTTTGAGTGGCTTACCCGCCCTTCGGCAAGTATCACAACTTGACACCCATTCCCGCGCATCTGCATAAAGTGTAGGCCACCACAACCCTGCTAGTAATATTTTTCTTGCGGTAGCATCTGGGCCCATATGCCCTCCGACTAGACCTTCATGTGATTCTGTAATGTCCCAACTTCGCAAATCTAAGAAAACATGTAAACAATAAATTTTAATGATTGATTAACTCATCAAGGGTATAATTTTGTCTAAATTCATTTGAGTTTATTTGTTATCAATAAGTCAATTCCATATTTAATTCCTAGTGGGATAAAAGGGATAAGCTACCTTAGGATGCCCGTAGCGCTTATCAGGCCCAAGGACGGTACACACCCCCTTGGCCCTCCTGCCAGAAGCCCTTTGTCAACTGCAGTGGGTGGTCTACCTGGCAGAGGCCTAGTTCCTGCTATCCCTGTTGCCTAATTCCTCATTTACCCCGCTAGGTTTAAATATGTAATTGCTTTATTCATAATTTAGTAGTAACGCATATTATATCTATTTGCCCTTAATTGCATAATGTTGTTATTTCCTTAATCAGGAGTTGTGGTTTATTAATCAGTTCATTTATTAAACTATTTACTAACTTGTTCATTCATGATAATTTATTCATATCGTGCAATCATATATATATATATATATATATATATTTATTATTTTCATATTAACTATAAAATTTGTCTACCATTTATATAATATATAATGCATTTAATGGAAAACATATACAATTATTTTACCTTGAACTACTAAATATATGTGTGTGTGTATATATATATATATATATTTTAATTATATTAACTTTATTATTTGTCAAAATTCATATGTTACGATATAAATTAAGTAACAATTAAATTAAGAGAGAAATAACAATATATATCATAGATGGAACCTGTTAATTCTTCTGCGTCTCCCGTTCCCTGTCTTTCGTGCCCTTTTCTTTCTTCCGTGACCTCTGCTACTGTTATCCCGCGCTTCTTCCGCTTCCATCTCTCCCTTCCCCTTTTTTGTTATCTTTGGTTTGCATTTAAGTATCCGCGGGGAGGGTGTGTGAGCGGCTATCTCTGTGAGCCGGTGGCATTTCGGTGGTGGGTTGTGACTGTTGGTAGACACCGCTACCTCCTCCAGCCGCACTAACCCTCGGTTTAACTTAATACAACCCGTGGTTTTACATATATGCTAAATACGACTTGTTTGGTAAATGCCTGGTCAATGTGTTAATAATATCGTATGGCGTTTTTAAGGTATGCTTTGGATGTTTTATTTATTATGTTGTTTTAATGTTTTATTTTTATAATGTATGTGTTAATATAATAATTTACATTATATATCAATATTGCATTGTGTCAATATAATATATATGTTAATATAATAATTTATATTATATATCAAGTAATAGTTAACATTAATAATTAATTAATTAAAAAATATGATTAATACATATATTAAAATTTAAAATAAGGAGTATTTTATTAAATAATTACAAAAAATGTGGGGTTATGACAGCCCTCCCCACTCAAAATTGCTTGTCCTCAAGCAATCTGGGATTAAGTTGATTAATAGCCTCATCTCCCTCCCATGTGGCATCTTCCCTAGGAAGGTTCTTCCATTTGACTAAATACTCTGTTATGGTCCTCCTTCTTAATTCTCTTTCTCGTTTGTCAAGGATAAGTTCAGGTTCCAAAATCAACTTCCCTTCATTATCAATTGGGGGTAGCTCGGTACAAGGGAGAATGTGTTGACCTAAAACCTTTTTTAGTCGGGATACATGAAATACATTGTGTATTTTACTGTGATCTGGTAGCTCCAATTCATAGGCCACTTCACCTATTCTTCTCAAAATTTTATAAGGACCATAGAATCGTGGTTTCAATTTCTCAGCTCCACTGATTTTAATGGATGACTACTTATAAGGTTGGAGTCTCAAGAATACCAAGTCTCCTACTTCAAATGATCTTTCAATCCTTTTTTTGTCCGCATACAGTTTCTGTTGGTTCTGTGCTTGGTGAAGATTATCTTTAAGGGCATTCATGATATCTGTGTTCTGTTGGAGGAAATCTTTTGCACCTGGTACATGACTCTCTGATCGGATGAGATCCCCGATTGATGTTGCTTCATATCCGTAGAGGGCTTTAAAGGGACTCATTCGAATTGACATGTGATGGGTTGTGTTGTAACAATACTCTCCAAGATGCAGCCATCTTACCCAAGCATTCTGCTGACCTGAAACATAATTCCTTAGATAACCTTCTATCCATTTGTTTACGATTTCCGTTTGCCCATCGGTCTGTGGATGATAACTGGTACTTGGTGTTAACTCTGTCCCTGCTAGTTTGAATAGTTCTTGCCAAAATATGCTAAGAAATCGTCTATCTCTGTCACTCACAATATTCTTGGGTAAACCGTGTAACTTAAAGATTTCCTTAAAGAAGATGTCGGCTACATGTGAGGCTCCGAAACTTGAAGGAATGGCCATAAAATGTGCATACTTTGTTAATCTGTCTACTACTACAAAAATGCAATCTTTATTCTGTACCTTTGGGAGTCCTGTTATGAAGTCCATTGATATACTCTCCCACTTCTAATTTGGGATGGGTAGTGGTTGGAGTAATCCTGAAGGGAAAGTGTGTTCTTCTTTATTTCTTTGACACACCATGCATTCTTGGGTGTGCCTCAGTACATCTTCCTTCAGCCCCTTCCATGAAAATCTTTCTCTGATCTGTTTGTAGGTCTTATAATACCCTTGATGACCTACTAAAGGAAGGTCATGATAGGTCCTTATAATGTCTTTTTTCATATTTGACCCTGATGGAACATAGATTCTGTTTTTGTAGAGGATGAGATCATCAATTACCCGATAATTCTCATCTGTTTCTTTCCCCTCTAGAATGTTGCTAGAGAATTTGTCTTTGGCATATTCGGTACTTAGAGCGGCTTTCCAATCTATAGATAGGACTGATAAAGACCCCAAGTAAGGTTTCCTTGAGAGAGCATCTACCACAACATTATATTTCCCTTTCATATATTCTATGTCGAAATTATATGCTTGAAGTTTACTCACCCATTTCTGTTGTCTATCATTCAAATCTTTTTGATTGAGAAAAAACTTCAAACTGTTATGATCAGTTTTAACTATAAACTTCCCACATATCAGGTATTGTCTGAACTTCTCTAATGCATGCATAATAGCTAGCATTTCTTTATCGTAAACTGAATAGGTTCTTTCTGTGTCTCTAAGTTTCTTGCTTTCAAAGGCTATGGGATGTTTCTTTTGCATTAAGACAGCTCCAATGCCTTCTCCTGAGGCATCACAATAAAGCTCAAAAGGTGCTGAAAAGTCCGGAATTGCCAAAACCGGGCAAGAGCTCATTACTTCTTTAAGTTTTTCAAATGCGGATTGGGCTTCTTCTGACCATAAGAACGCTCCCTTCTTAGTTAAATTTGTTAAGGGGGAAGTTAGTTTTGAAAATCCTTTAACAAATCTTCTATAGTAACTGCATAAACCTAGGAAACCTCTGAGGTGAGTGAGGGTTCGGGGTCTTGGCCAATTTTTGATGGCTTCAATTTTTTCTTCATCCACCTTAACTCCATGGGTGCTGATCTTATGACCAAGATACAAAATTTCTTCCATCCCAAACTCACATTTTGACATTTTGGCAAAAAGAGAATGTTGTTCAAGTAGGCCCAATATTTCATCTATGTGCTTCAAGTGTGCTTCCCAAGTTTTGCTGTAAATCAATATATCATCAAAAAATACTAATAGGAACTTCCTCAACTGTCCCCTGAAGATGTGGTTCATGCACGACTGGAAGGTGGCAGGGGCATTTGTAAGGCCAAATGGAAGGACCAAAAACTCAAAGTGGCCATAGTGGCATCGAAAAGCTGTTTTGGGAACATCTTCCTTCCTCAATCTTATTTGATGGTATCCCGATCTCAAATCTATTTTTGAAAAGTATACTGCTCCATGTAATTCATCTATAAGTTCGTCCACCCTAGGGATAGGGTATCGGTTCTTTATAGTCTTCTTATTGAGTGCTCTATAATCAATGCACATCCGCATGGTCCCATCCTTCTTTTTTACCAATACAACAGAGGAGGCAAAAGGACTGGAGCTAGGTTGAATGTGCCCCATTTCTAGAAGCTCTTTGATAGCTTTCTCAATTTCTTCCTTATAGGCCCTTGGATGGCGATAAGGGGTGGTGATTACTGGTTTTGCACCTTCTTCAAGTTCAATAGAGTGTTCAAATCCTCTCTTGGGTGGCAGTCCTTTTGGGATGTCCTCAAACACTTTTTTATGTTTTTTAATAATGGGTTTTATATCAACATGGATGGCTTCCCCTTGGTTTGAGTTTTTGTCTAGTATCATGCATTGGGCAGCCCACTCTCCTTGGCTACGTCTAAAAATCCTTTCCATCTTTTTGGAAGTTACCATTCGGGTTGTGCCATCATGCAACCCTTGGATTAGTACTTCCTGTCCATTTTGAGTGAAACATAACTCCAGTTTGGGGTGATCGAGGTAGAATCTTCCCAAGGAATGTATCCAAGGAATTCCTAGGATCACATCTGAATCCCCTAACTCTACCACATAAAAATCTTCTTTGGTAGGGTATTTCCCTAATGTTATGTTTAATTGAGGGATCTTTTTGTTACATGAGGAAGTGGATCCGTCTGCAAGAGCTACTTGGAAACCCTTAAACTCTTGTGTTGTCAGCTTTAACCTTTTTACCAAGCTTTTATCAATAAAGTTGTGGGTAGCCCCGCTGTCCAAGAGTGCAATTACCCTCTGCCCTTTGATTGCACTTTTGATTCTGAATGGATGGTGTTTTGAAGCTACGGAAATTGCGGCTAATGATACTTGCACATCTTCAGTAATTTTTTCTCTTTTGCTTGGAGGTTCATTGAGTTCTTCTTCTTCATCACTAGATAAGGCTTCCAAGTTGTGAGCTTGGCTCTTCCTCCCACATATGTGACCCGGTTGCCACTTTTCTTTGCACTTAAAGCATAGACTTTTTTTCTTAAGCATATCTCTTTCATTTCCCTCTTTGCAACTGTGACCATATTCCCATTTCTCATGACAATGGTAACATACGTTCTTTCTCTTAAGCTCTTCTCTTTCTTTAAAGGTGTTTCCCTTCCTAGGCCATTCTTTAGTATGTGTATTTTTAGTGAATGTTTTGGAGGGTTTTTCCCAAGTTGAAGTGTCTTCTAGGCCCAAAGCTTTATCTATGGCATCGTCTAGGGTAGGGGGTTTAAATGCTCTCATCAATCCTTTAATGGAGTCTTTGAGTCCCTCCACAAAAAGATAGGTGAGCCTGTCCTCATCCACTCCTGAGACCCTTACGGAAATTTTTTGAAATTCAGTGATGTATTCCTCCACTGTTCCCCTTTGTCTTAAGAGGGTTAATTCTTTGAAATCTTTTTGTGGGTGTTTCCTCTCAAATCTTTTAATGAGTTTCTGGGTGAACTCGTCATATGTTGTTATACCATCATGACCTTGTGTGAGGGTGCCATGATACCACCACTCATGGGCTAAGCCTTCTAGGTGTAAAATGGCAAATTGGACTGCATCGTCTTCTGTCATGGGGCTGAGATTTAAGTATGTATTAAGTTTTTGTATCCATGCTTGGGCTGATATTTTTCCGGAGCCATCAAAGTTAGGTATTGATAGTTTGTTTACTTTGTGTTTTAGATCCTTGCTGAATGGTTTTCTCCTAGGGGTCTCATTTTTCTTTGCTTCACAAAACTCCCTAAAAGATACAATCTCTCTTACTTCTGGCCCTAATCTAGCATAGGCCATGGCTATTTCTTCTGTGTTATTCATGGAGGAGTTATTTGTTTCTTCCCTATTATTTCCCTCTCTAGGTAGGAAATTGGGTTTTTGTATCCTGGAGCTAGAAGATGTATTATGAGTGTTTTCAGAATGGTTAGAGTTTTCCTCTCTGCCATTGGAATGATTTCTAAGAGTATTCATGGTGGTATTCATATCTTGTAAGGCTTGAAGCAAAGCCTGACTTGTTTTTTCATTTTGCTCTATTAGAGCTTGAGTTTTTCTATCATTGCTTTCCATGAATGTTCTAAGTTCATTTTCCAATGGTTCACCCATGTGGTTACTACTTCCTCTGGTTCTCCTTTGATAAGTTTGCATTAACAACCCTTAACAGGATGGCAGAATCAGGCTCTGATACCAATTGTAATGTCCCAACTTCGCAAATCTAAGAAAACATGTAAACAATAAATTTTAATGATTGATTAACTCATCAAGGGTATAATTTTGTCTAAATTCATTTGAGTTTATTTGTTATCAATAAGTCAATTCCATATTTAATTCCTAGTGGGATAAAAGGGATAAGCTACCTTAGGATGCCCGTAGCGCTTATCAGGCCCAAGGACGGTACACACCCCCTTGGCCCTCCTGCCAGAAGCCCTTTGTCAACTGTAGTGGGTGGTCTACCTGGCAGAGGCCTAGTTCCTGCTATCCCTGTTGCCTAATTCCTCATTTACCCTGCTAGGTTTAAATATGTAATTGCTTTATTCATAATTTAGTAGTAACGCATATTATATCTATTTGCCCTTAATTGCATAATGTTGTTATTTCCTTAATCAGGAGTTGTGGTTTATTAATCAGTTCATTTATTAAACTATTTACTAACTTGTTCATTCATGATAATTTATTCATATTGTGCAATCATATATATATATATATATATATTTATTATTTTCATATTAACTATAAAATTTGTCTACCATTTATATAATATATAATGCATTTAATGGAAAACATATACAATTATTTTACCTTTAACTACTATATATATGTGTGTGTGTGTATATATATATATATATATATATATTTTAATTATATTAACTTTATTATTTGTCAAAATTCATATGTTACGATATAAATTAAGTAACAATTAAATTAAGAGAGAAATAACAATATATATCATAGATGGAACCTGTTAATTCCTCTGCGTCTCCCGTTCCCTGTCTTCCGTGCCCTTTTCTTTCTTCTGTGACCTCCGCTACTATTATCCCGCGCTTCTTCCGCTTCCGTCTCTCCCTTCCCCTTTTTTGTTATCTTTGGTTTGCATTTAAGTATCCGCGGGGAGGGTGTGTGAGCGGCCATCTCTGTGAGCCGGTGGCGTTTCGGTGGTGGGTTGTGACTGTTGGTAGACACCGCTACCTCCTCCAGCCGCACTAACCCTCGGTTTAACTTAATACAACCCGTGGTTTTACATATATGCTAAATACAACTTGTTTGGTAAATGCCTGGTCAATGTGTTAATAATATCGTATGGCGTTTTTAAGGTATGCTTTGGATGTTTTATTTATTATGTTGTTTTAATGTTTTATTTTTATAATGTATGTGTTAATATAATAATTTACATTATATATCAATATTGCATTGTGTCAATATAATATATATGTTAATATAATAATTTATATTATATATCAAGTAATAGTTAACATTAATAATTAATTAATTAAAAAATATGATTAATACATATATTAAAATTAAAAATAAGGAGTATGGTATAGTGTACTCTACTAGCATTATAGCTTCCTGTCCATACATGAGCTGGAATGGGGTGTGCCCAGTAGTGGCTTTGTAAGAAGTATGATAGGCCCACAACACTGCGCTCAACCTTTCCTCCCAGTCCTCTTGTTCTACTCCACAAGTCTTGTATAGAATGGACACCAATACTTTGTTTGTTGATTCTGCTTGTCCATTCGCCCTTGGGTAGTATGGACTCGACAGGGTGTGAAAAATTCTGAATTCTATTGTCATAGTGCGTATCACCTGATTCACAAAATGTACGCCTCTATCACTGGTGACTTGTATCGGTATGCCAAATCGAGTTACGATATGTTCATATAGAAACTTGGCGGTACTGAGTGCCGTATTGTCTGGAAGAGCTCTAGCCTCGGCCCATTTTGTAAGGTATTCTGTGGCCACGACTATGTACCGACATCTATGTGCTTTGCTTACCCTGAGTGGCCCTACAAAATCTAGCCCCCATCTCTCAAACAACTCCTGTGGTTGGGATGGAAAAAGAGGCATAAAGTCTCGTTTGAGTGGCTTACCCGCCCTTCGGCAAGTATCACAACTTGACACCCATTCCCGCGCATCTGCATAAAGTGTAGGCCACCACAACCCTGCTAGTAATATTTTTCTTGCGGTAGCATCTGGGCCCATATGCCCTCCGGCTAGACCTTCATGTGATTCCCTCAAAACCCTCAGAATTTCTTCTTCTAAGACACACCTTCGTAGTACCCCATCAGGGCCCATTTTATACAAAAGGTCGTGGATCAGTTGGAACGTTGTGCTTTTCAGTGCCAGCTTCCTTCTTTCACTTGGGGGCATCTCCTTTGGGAACGTTGCGTTGGCGAGGTATTGTCCGAGCTTCTCATACCAAGATGGTAAGACTGCTATTTGAAACAAGTGGCCATCCGGAAAATCCTCATTTACTCCCCCTTCTGCGCGTTCCCCTGATTTTATCCTTGACAGATGATCAACCATTACATGGCTCTTTCCTGGTCGCACCACAATGTTGAAGGTAAATTCCTGGAGTAAGATCAGCCATCGACTTACTCTCCCTTGGATGACTGGTTTGTTTACCAGATACAAGAGTGCTTGGTGATCTACGAAGAAGGTAAAGGGCGTGGCCAGGAGGTAATGACGGAATTTTTGCACTGCGTACACCATCCCCAAGGCTTCTCGTTCTGTGGTACTATAGTTTCTTTTTGCTCTCGACAGTAGGTGGCTGGCAAAGTATATAGGGTGGTCCAAGCCTGTGGCTTCTGCCTGTGCTAGGGTGGCGCCAATGGCAAAGTTGGAGGCATCCACATGTACATGAAATTTATTATTCCAATTTGGGTATATCAGGATAGGTGCACTTACAAGTCTGGATTTGATTTCCCTAAAGGCCTCTTCTTGCTCTTGGTGCCATACAAATGGCTCCCCCTTCCTTGTGAGTTTTTCCAGTGGGAGGGACACCTCAGCAAATCCTTTGATAAACCGTCAATAGTATCCTACGTGGCCCAGGAAAGATTTTACTCCTGTAACATCCGTTGGGTCTTCCATTTCCATGATGACTCTTATCTTATCAGGGTCAGTCTTCAACCCTGCTTTGCAGACTATGTGGCCAAGTAGCCTTCCTTGGGGAACGAGGAACCGACATTTCTTTGGATTGAGGGCAAGTCGTGCTCGACGGCACCTTTCCATGCACTCCCCTAGTATTTGCAAGTTATTTTTCTTCTCGCTGTACACTGACCAATCGTCCAGAAATGCTTTAAAATTTCCAGTTGCCATTTTGTCGAAGATATGCAGTATGATCCTTTGGAATGTGGCTGGGGCATTGCATAATCCGAATGGCATCCGATTATACGCGTAAACTCCATCTTCCACAATAAAGGTGGTTTTCAGCCTATCCTCTTCGGCTATGCTAATCTGGTTGTAGCCCGAAAAGCCATCCATGAAGGAATAGATTTCGTGCCCCGCCATTTCTTCCAGTATACTATCAGTAAACGGTATGGGAAAGGGATCTTTCACTGTCACAGCATTTAAACACCTGAAGTCTACGCAGATGCGGATCTGATTTCCCTCTTTTTTGAGCGAAATGACAATAGGCGAGACCCATTCACTGGTTTGCACTCGGAATATGATTCCGGCTTCTAACATTTTTCCTATTTCCTCTTGTAACTTTGCCGCGTAATTTTTATTGCGGTAAGGGCGTTTCCTTACTGGCCTAGCCCCTGGTATATATGGTATGCGATGTACGCATAGTTCTAGAGGCACTCCTTTCAAATCCTTATATGTCCATGCGAACACATCTTTGTACTCGAGAAATATTTTAAATGCTGCTGCTTTTAGTACGGGGTCCCAATCGTCCCCTACTAGTATTACTTTTGGATCCTTTTCTTCGCCAAGGTTGGTTTGTTGTACCTTGGGTTCCACATATTGTACGATCTCATTTTCTCCGAATTGGTGGGCCGAGGTCCCATCTACCTGGGCTTCCCCTTCCTGGTATTCGGCAAATTGTGGTGGGTAAGTATTGCCTTCCTCGATCTCCAGGATCTCCAGCACGTTGCACGGGTGAAAGATTTCATAATCTTCCATCTGCTAGTGGAATAACCCATTGATAGAACTTGTTTCATCCTCTGAGCAATTCCCCAGGCGGAGGACTCCTTCTTCATCAGGTTCCATTTTAGCATCCTCCCCTGGTGTGCCTTTCTCGGACCCGGAATCTGAAGCCACTTCTTGACTCACTACTTGGTTTCCTAGATCAATGATATATTTCTTCCCTTCACTTTCGATTGAGAGTGTTTTTCTTCCAATTGTGATCCGCTTTGGCCATGACGAGCCATCCTCTTCCCAAGAGTGCATCGTATCCTTTCCTTGCTAAGGATATAACCATAAAATCCAGAAAGAATTGTTGGGTTCCAATGGTTACCTTTTGGCCCATAAGTGTGCCAAGTGGTTTTATGCCATGTTGATTTGCTCCTACAAGGTGAAAGGCAGGTGGCCAGAGTGTCGGCTTCCCCAAGGTTTTCCATGTCTCCTCGGGTAGCACGTTTACCGTGGACCCACCATCTACAATCGTGTTAGTAAGTCTGTAACCAAGAATCTCCATTTCTACTACGGCTGGTGTCCTGCCTACCCCTACTGCCATCAACATAGGGTCAGCGGTCTCCTTTGAGTGGTTCCTTCCTTCCATTTCTTCTCTGTGGCTCGGCGTCTTTTCCCCCTTTGTGGTCTCCTCCACTTGGTTTATAGCTATCCGTAGTTGTGGTAGTGTCTGCAATAGATCCGCTACACGGACTGGCGCGGTGGTTTGTAGGAGCTGGTTTATTATGGTAGCTTCGGAGTCGGCTCGTATGGTCCTGGTGATTTTGTGGGGTATTGTCTTCCGCTGTCCCTCACTCATTTCCCTTTCTACTTCCTTTTGTGCCTCCTTTAGTCTTTCCTTTTCTATACCTGGTTCGGGGTAAGTTAGTTTCCTTGTATGAGATCGGTTAATGGCCAATACTTCTGGTTCCGACCGTACTACCTCCAACATGTTCACGCCTTTCTGTCTTGGACATTCCGCATCTTCATGGTTGCTCGGCCCGCACCATTTGCAGAGTAGCCCTCCTCCTTGTCCAACACCACTTTGGCAGTCACGTGCAAAATGGCCCCATTCGTTACATCGCCGACATTGTATCATCGGTCTACCTTTTGCATCATATTGGATGCATCCTCGTGGGGTATTATTATTGCTGTTGTTGTTACTCCCCCTCTGGTTGTTCCTATAGCCACCTGGTGATGCGTCTGAGTTTGTGTTCTTGGAGGGTGTAGTTGGTGGTGTTGGTTGTTCCTGAGTATATAGTACCTGGGCACTCCTTGCCTTCAAGTTGTAGGGGCATTCCTTAATGGAATGCTCCAACACTTGGCAGATGTCACAGAAAGTTTTCTTTGGACAATTGGTTTTTGTGTGTCCCTCTAGTTTGCACTCTGTACACCAGAGGTCCCTGCCCTCCCTACTTTCCTCCTTTTGTGTCCGTATTTCCCGCATCATCCGTCTCATATCCTTCCGGAGTGCTTGTATGTTTTGTGATTCTTCCTCGCTTTCCTGATCACTACTATCCTCATCACTTGTGCGCTTCTTGCCTTTTGATGTCTTGCTCTCGCTTTCAATATCCATGGCTCTATTGTAAGCGTCCATAAAAGTAGATGGAGGTACGACCTTCATCTTTTTCCGCAGGGATGGTTGCAGACCCTCGATGAACCATCCCTTCTTCAGCCCATCGGCTGGCGTATTGTCCATTTTTCCAATTAATTCTTTTAGTCTGCGGTAATAGGACCATACGGTCTCAGTCTTGCCATGTTTAGTGTTGTATATTTCTGCGACGATCTCGTCATCGTCCCTAAGTAGCCGAAACTCCTCCTCAAATGCTTTGGCCAGTTTTTTCCAGGTATCCTTTGAAGTGGTGGGCAGGTCCGTGTACCAGTCAATGGCAATTCCACGAAAGGTGGCCGGAAATGCTTTCAGCCAGTTATCCTCATCATCCTCGCCATTGGCCTGCCATATGGTGACACACGTTTTACAGTGGCAAGTAGGGTCCTCCAATCCTAGTCCATCGAATCTGGGAAGTTTCTGTTTTTCGGGGTTATGTGCCATCTTCCTTGTACCCCCCGAGTTATTGAATGACTCGGTTGGCGCGGTTGTTTGTTCCCAATTATCACTGCTGCCTATTGCCTCTGGGCTGTTGTGACTCCTATCCCACTCTTGTGTATGTTGTTGAGAACCTTCTGCCAGGCTCCCTCTTTCTTCAACTATTCGGTAGAGTTTCAGGTGCCTCTCCAATTGCTCCTGGATACGTAGGGATCTTCTCACTATGTCTTCTTGGTTCCCTTCTTGTTTCTCCGAGGCTTGTCGGCTTCGATCTTTGTTGAGTGTATTTGGCATTAATTATTGGAACTGCGGTGGTTTTGTCGTTGTGCGTAGTCCCTCTGCTCTTCTTCCGTTTGGTTCCTTTCTATACTGTTGAAGCACTTGCTGCCTCCGTTGCTCCCTTCATGTGTTCTCTCGTTCCTCTTCACGTTCCACAAGTACACGTGCCAACAACCGTGGAAGGCTACCCAGGAGATTGTGCACGGCCTGGTTCACGTTGAGTTCTACCCGTACCGTACCAGCTGAGACAGCGCTCAGTTCCGCTTCTCGCTGTACGTACTGGTCCACGGAAACGTTCCACGCGTGAATCAGGTCTTGTGTCAACTGATCCTCCCTGGTTACTTCTGTATTATCTTCTACGTCACTGTCTGTCACCAGGATGCTTTGGTTGAATGGACGACCCATTATACTTCCATCTCGCCAGCTTTCCCTCCTGAGACCTTCAGATTCGACTTAGGCAACGACGCCAAAATGTAAGTAGCCTAAGTGAGCGAGGTTGTAGTATACAGAACATCAATATCCAAATTATAACACACCAGAGGATAGTAACACATTAGCACGGAATCAAGAACACACAATACAGTATACCACGATATATTCATGTAACACAGATTTCTATATTATATTCCATTCCAATCCAACGTGTTCCAAATGTGCTACAAGTTTACAATATAAAGAGTTTGCGGTTGGTTAGGCCATCAACCGTCCGGTAACTAATTACCCCGCAGATATAACTTAATACTATTGTCTTCTTTTAAAGCATTACAAAAAGCCTTATTTACTAATTAATTGGCTTACACACTTGGCGACTCTGCTCAAGGACCAGTTCTTGTTCACACAAAGTTCGTAGCTCTGCTTACTCCAGAACCCTGTGACCCCCAAGTTCCGAAGTTAGTGAAGCCATCTTACTTCGGAACCCCCGGGTTTCGAGGTACTTAGGCCCGAACTCTCGAACTTCCTTACTCCGGACCTCCGAGCTCCTGAGGTGCCGAAGTGGTCATACTCCACAACTCCGGACCTATGAACTTCCGGGGTCGGTTGCGGATTTCATGCCCAAAGTTCATACAAGGGCGTCTTCTAGGGGCAATTTTCAATTCATAGAGCTCTCATCTGCAGGCTCTAGAAGGAGGAGAGGTAGACCTTCATTGTCACCAGTCAGGGATGTGAAGGTTGTAAACACTCCATCTCCCAGGTCTCATTCTACTCCTCCATTTGCAAGACCATTACTATCAAGGGCTCCCACCACCCATATCAACAGACCATTGTTTCACATGGCAAGAAATCAAGTCTTTGTTACCTTTGATGGGGGGAGTCCCCTTATTTTGACTCAATGGAATGACATACCAGTGGTTGCGTTGAAGAGTATACCATACTTCACTGGTGAAACAGCTACTACGCCCATTGAGCACATTAAATACATTGCAAACATCTACTCCGTCCATAATATCACTCAGGATGATGCTGCTGTCAGACTCTTAGCCACATCTTTGGAAGGCAAAGCTTTGCAGTGGTATAGAGGGTTGCCGTCTAGCTCCATTCACAACTGGGATGAATTGGGGGAGAGGTTGTGCAACCATTTCGAAGACAAAAGTGATCACCTATCACTTGTGGAGCAGTCGACTACGATCAAGAGGGCACCCCACGAGTTCATGGGAGATTTCAATTTCAGATTTCATAAGACATGGAATAGAATTGCTGCTCTAGTGAAGCCATCTCCAAATCATGCCTTCTTGTATTATCTTAGAGCTCTCAACAACGATATAGCCGTCATGATCCAATCAATGGGTGGAGCCTCTCTACCGGGTGCGTACGACATAGCTATAAGAGCAGAAAATTGTTTGATTCAGGTTGGGAAGATAGCTCCAAGGCCTCCAATGCCTCTCTTCCCAGAAGCTCCTACTCAACAACCAACCTTGGCTCCTATTCCCATGGCTTCCGTAGGACAATCATCCACGCCCTCTACATCCTCCAATGAGCTCCATGAGGTCAAGGCTCTATTGCAAAGATTTAGCAATGAGTTGGTGACACTAAAGAGGCAACAAACTCAGTAGAGTAGATCTTATCAGGTACAAGATCAAAATTATCAGCAAAATAGGCCACCCTTTCAAGGGCAAAACCAATGGAGCAATGCCAGGCCGTTGAATAGTGTGAACCCCACAACCGCAAACAACTCAAAGGCGATAGTTCCAATGCAAAATAACCTCGCCCAAGAGCAAGACTGGTGTCAACCATGTAATCAGCCACACAACCAAGGTGTATGCCAAAATGGAGGGTTTGTCCAAACCTTAGTGGTGCAAGATGAGCCGACCACTTCTGGCCAACAACATGACCCAAATCAGCCTATTGTTGGTCCATAGGCTCACTTACAAGGGAATTCTACCTTTGTCAATTGGCAGGAGGCACAATTCTGTGGTTTGAACCAAACAGGTGGTGAGTCCATGCTGCAGTATGCAAGGTCAAAGAGGAGAGCCATGGAGGCTGCCTCACCTTCAACATCAGCTCAAGCTCCAACACCCAATGTAGCCATCCATGATACAAGCCAAAGTACCATGCAAGGGAACAAGAGGCAGGAGGAAGTCCAAGTCATCCAAAGAGCAAAGGTAGACCTTGTAGTTTCAAAGGGGTCTAAAGTCGGTGTCCCTTTCAACATAGTTGATCAGATGAAGAAGGCCAACCTAAACGTCACTATGTGGGAGGCTCCTTCAATCCCATCTCAAAGGGATTTGCTTAAGGAGGCACTGAAGGATGTCAATCAATCAAGTGACGAGGCAACAGTCAGAGAAAGGGCAGTCTCCACCAGTTTGGTGCAACCCAAGGAGGAGGAAGATTCAAGCAAGATCAGCAAACCTCCCCCTTTCTATCTCTCCTTAATCATAGGAGACAACTTGGTCCACAACTGCATGATAGATTCAGGAGCTAGTAGCTTAGTCATGCCTAAGAAGGTAGTTGATCTTCTTGGCATAGAATACGAACCTGTGACCTAAGGGGTGGTCCAGTTAGATGGCACTTCCATTAAGACAGTAGGGGTGGTAAAAAATTTGAAGTTAACCTTGCATGCATGCCCTGGTTGCGCTGTCTTGCAAGACATATCAACCATAGACCTTCCCGCCTTCTTTGCCATCTGCTTGTCTAGAGACTTCACAACTAAGATAGGTGGGTACCTATCTTCTGACTGGTCCCATATGCTATTTCGAACAAGGTATGGTACCAAGGTCACCATAAGAGCAGAGCCCATTGCCCAAAGCCACATTGAGCCCTACACCCCTAGCCCTATAAACATGAATTGCAGTTTGCATGAAGAGGGGGAGGAGTGTACTATCTGTGAGCCTGCCACTTTCTTGCAAGAGGTTCCTGATTGCTTGCTGGACGAATGGGCTAGTGCCTTTCAGTTCGATTCATTAGCTGAGACTGAAGAGACTAGGCTTGGCACCTATCGTATCCATGAAGATGATACTCCTATCCCTAACCTCATCAAGACACAAGGAGTTTCAGAGGGGTTATGGAACATGTTTTTTGATGGTTCAAGAAACAAGAATGGTGCAGGTGCCTGGGTGATGTTTGTTTCTCCTGAGCAGGAGAAATATTTCTTCTCTTTTAGGCTTCAATTTGGTTGCACTAACAATGTCACTGAGTATGAAGCCTTGATCCAAGGTCTCCAACTTGCACAAAGTAGAAAGATCAGATCTCTGCAAGTATTTGGAGATAGTGAGTTGGTTGTTAAACACATCCGAGCCCAAAGTGTAGCAAAGAACAACCTACTCAAATCATACAAACATAGGGGTTGGGATTTGATTGAAGGATTTGAGGCCTTCAATATCCAGAGCATTCCTAGGGGTCAGAACAAGCACGCTAATAGGCTTGCGGCAGTTGGTGCTCAGTTCAGCATACCAACTCATGTTGCAAGTGAGAAGGAGCAACACATCAGGCTTGTTGTGAGGCCTGCTGTCCCAAACAATCAAGTGAATTGGCAAGTGTTTGAAAGCGATCGACAGATCGTCAACTTCTTGCAAAACAAAGCATAATTTTCTGCTAAAAATCAGTCTAAGCTACAAGACCAGTATGGAGATCAAATCATGCAGCTCAACTCCAACAAGCTGCCTAAAGGTCTAGTTACTTTGGAAGGCATTTTTAACTCGGATGATCAGTTGAAGAAGAAAATGAACTTGGCTGCAAAGAGGGGTGATTACAAACCAGATGTCGTTGCTAAGGGTAGGTCCTTGAATTTGGGCAAGGTGTGTTCCTCAACCGAGCAAGAGGCCTTTGTTGAGCTTTGCCAACAATATGATGACATAGTGGCTTGGACCTATAAAGACTTGAAGGGTTTTGACCCTAGCTTAGCCCAACATACCATAGAGCTAGACCCAGATGCAAGCCTGTCAGACAAAAGAAAAGGCCAATAAACCCCAAAATTGAGCCACTGATGAGGAAGGAGTTGACCAAGCTCATAGAAGCCAATATCATCTTCCCTATCAAGCACTCCTCCTGGGTGGCCAACCTTGTCCCTGTAAGGAAGAAGAATGGGGAAATCAGGCTATATGTAGAATTTAGGGATCTCAATAGAGCCTCCCTCAAGGATCATTATCCCCTTTCCTCTATGGAGCAGATTCTCCAAAAGGTTAGCGACTCAGAAAGATTTTGATTCTTGGATGGGTATTCAGGCTACAATCAGATCTTGGTCCAAGAATCAGACCAATACAAGACTGCATTTACTACTAAGTGGGGTACCTATGCTTATTGTAAAATGCCCTTTGGGCTAACCAATGCAAGTGCCACATTCCAAAGAGCAATGGACATGGCCTTCAAGGGTGTATTAGCAAAGTTTGTGCTTGTATACCTTGATGACATAACTGTTTATTCGAAGCATGCAACTGACCATCTTGGTCATCTTGAGCAGGTGTTCATGAAATGCAGGGAGTATGGTGTGTCCTTGAACCCTAGCAAATGTGTATTTTCTACTGATCAAGGAAGATTGCTAGGACACATCGTATCCAAGGAGGGTTTGACCATTGATCCAGAGTGAGTGGAGGCTATTCTTTCTCTTCCACTCCCCAGTCACAAGAAAGGATTGCAAAGTTTCCTTGGTAGGATCAACTTTGTGAGGAGGTTCATTCCCAACCTTGCCACCATGGTAAAACCCCTCACTTCCATGTTGAAGAAAAACTTGGCTTTCAGTTGGACCAAGGAGGGAAGGGCCGGTTTCAAAGAGATCAAACAAGCAATTGCTTAGGCCCCTACCCTTGTCAATCCTAATTAGGAAAGGGATTTTATCCTCTATACCTTTGGAGGAGAATCCAGTATCTCAACTGTCCTAACACAGCTGAAGAAATGACAGGTTGGAGCAACCTATTGCTTTCATTAGTGAGGGGTTAAAGGACTATGAGCTTAAATATAGCTATGTAGAGAAGCAGGTCCTCACTGTTGTAAGGGCATTTAAAAAGTTTAGACACATGTTGTCCAACAACAGGATCCAACTCTTAGTTCTGCATGCAGGTGTCAAAGATTTCCTTCTAAACAAGGATATCAGTGAGAAAAGGGCTGGCTGGATAACCAAAGTCATGGAATACGACATCAACATCAGGATCCCCAAGCTTGTAAGAGGTAGGGGCCTATGTGAACAACTTGTCTCATCTTCTGAGACTACTTCAAAGGTGGCCTTTGTGTTACAAGAGGATCAACCAACTGGCAACAACAATCAATTTAGTTGGGTAGATGACATGACCACCTTCTTAATGGAAGGTAGATACCCCCAAGGTCTGGACCGGACCAAAAGAAGGCATTTCAGGTTGCAGTCCATTCCCTATGTCTTAGTGAATGGCAATCTTTTCCGAAAAGACTCCAATGGAGTCTTACTAAGATGTATCGAGCAAAACCAAGTCAGCAGATTGTTAGAGGAATTTCATGATGGCTCTTCTAGGGTCCACTTCTCTGCAAGGACTACGACTATCAAAATAATGAGGGCTAGTTATTACTGGCCATCCTTGTTCAATGACTCACATAGATGGGTGAAGAACTGCATGAAATGTGCTCTCTTCTCTAGGAAGCAAAGACTAGCTGCCCTACCTCTTCATCCCGTCCAAGCAGATCAACCGTTCGCGCAATGGGGTTTGGACTTCATTGGCATGATAAACCCACCTTCTAGTGCTGGCCATAAGTGGATCTTTGCCGCAACAAATTACTTCACTAGGTGGACAGAGGCAGTTGCATTGAGGGATTCCACTGAGGCCTCAATGTTGGAATTCCTTGAGGGAATTGTGACAAGATTCGGTGCCCCCTCCACCATCATATTAGACAATGCCAGGGCATTTGTTGGAACCCAAATCAGTTCTTGGGCAGTTAAGCACGGTGTATACTTGAAGACATCATCCAACTATTACCCTCAGGGTAACGGCTTAGCTGAATCTTCCAACAAAAACCTCATCAGAATAGTTAAAAGGACAATTGAAGACAATCAGAGGGCATGGCATATTAAGTCGAAGACAGCCTTATGGGTTGATAGGATCACATCCAAGAGGGCAATTGGTAACTCCCCTTTCATGCTAGTATATGGGAAGGAAGCAAGACTCCCAGCTTCCCTAGAGTTACCCTCTCTTGAACTAGCACATTAGCTGGAATTGATAGAAAATGATGCCATGACAGTAAGGCTAGCAGAGCTGATCGAGCTAGAGGAGGTTAGAAGTCAGCCTATGCATACGCTTGAGACCCATCAAGGGCAAGTCAAGAAAGTTTTTGACAAAAAGGCGACTAATAGGGTCTTCAAAGAGGGAGATCTAGTTCTCAAGTGGGATGCAGACAGAGCCAAAGCTGGGCGACACTCCAAGTTTGATGCTATCTGGAGTGGCCCATATATCATCACTAGTTGCAAGGAGGCCAATGCATTTCATCTCTCCAGGCTTGATGGCGAAGTTCTTCCAATCCCAATGAATGGGATTCATCTCAAGCCCTGCTTCTGAAGAGGGTGTTGATAACTATGTAAATATTAGACTAGAAGTTGTTTTGCTTTCACAAGTGCTTATGCACATGCCGCGTTCTCCTTAAGAGGGTGTGCACTCTAGTTTTCAGTTTTCCTCCAAGTGATGGCACACACATGTTTTGGTCGTTCAATGACTCAGTGCCAAATGGATGCTTAAGGCTTCTGGACTTCATGCTTAGCAGGCAAGCATCTCGCAGAAATTGCCAAAAATGTTGTCATTTTATGACACCCTTGGTCCATCAGTGAGAACTGATCAGAGATATGCTCCATGGACCAGCGTGGCCCCAGTTGATCAAAAAAGAGAAGAATCATGAAGTATGAAGTGTTGCCTTGTCCGGAGGAAGTTCCTCCCTTGGGCTTTTCTTCTTCCCCGGAACTCTGGAACCCTGAGGTTCCGAAGTTCTTTTCTCTTTGCCCTTGTCTCTTTCCTTCGTCCTTTCCGGAACTCCGGAACCTCGAGGTTCCAGAGTTCTTTGCCTTAGCCGCTTTCTTTCCTTCTCCGGAACTTCGGAACCTGTTGGTTGAAAATTTTGTACACTTGGGGGAAATATACAAAATTGTGGTTTCAACCACAGCACACGAGTAAAAAACTCTCCTAATTAAGGGAAGGCTCCCCCTATCTAACTAAAACTGAAATAAAAACAGGATGGGACAACAATCTTCCTTCTTTCTTCAAGAAAGACAATATCCTTTTCTCTTCACAGAAAATGATAGCGATTGAAAACGAACAGCAGTAACTACTTTCAAGTGAAATGAGAGAAAGGAAATGAAGTTTCCTGAAAGCGCAAAGACTTCCGTCACTTCCTTCGGGACGGGACAGCAATATCAAGCTCAAAGACTTGACTATTGGAAGTCCTATCTACCCTTTGTTATACTAAATTTTACAACGAATAAAAGATAACAGCTCAAAGACTGAAATAATCTATTCTTTTAACACAAAGACAAGAACTAATGCAAGCTCAAAGACTTGCTGCTATTTCTTGTCAAACAATAATTTTTCCTCAAGAATAGACGCAAGCTCAAAGACTTGCTGCTCCTTCAAGAGGGTTTCCTATTTTAATTAATCTTCTCTACTTGCAGCTCAAAGACTTCAAATCAGATTGGACTAAGCTCCTTTAGAAACACTTTGCATAGAAGAAATAAAAAGATTCAAACTCAAACATGTAGTTCAAAGACTCAAAACTTGAGTAATCCTTCTTTCTTATTCTTCAAAACCTTCAATTCACATACATAAGCTCAAAGACTTCTTGCTGTAAATTTGGCAGAGTTTTTGCTTGCTTTCAAAAAGATAAATATTACAATAGACTCCTCCAGTATTTATAGAAGAGGAGCCTTGAGAAAAAGGTGGGAGGATCCTAACTAACTTGAGAGATTCTCTCAACCACCAAGACTCATTCAATAACTAACTGAGACTTCATTAACTAACTAAGAGTTACTCTAACTAACTAAGACTTATTCCAACTACAGTCCTAATTGGACACAACTTGTAGTTGTCTTACATGTAATTACAAAAGTGCAAGTAATGTGTAACTTGCATTTTACAAAAAATATTTTTACATGTAACTTGTCAAAACGAAATTACAAATGCATAACTAAAACTATTCCATGTGTCTAAAGACACGACTCTAACTGCATCATCCTTTGTCTGTGATGATCTCCATGTCGCTTCAGGATGCTAGAACTTGAAGTATTCTAGATTGGTAAAGACATCTTGAACCGGAACGGGAACTTGCATCCTTGTCTTCTTGCTTGGGGTAATACTAGCTTTTCAAGAGGGAACGGGCTGCCTTCCTCTTTTCATGTCATGACCATCTTTGTCTTGAAAGCATTTTATGCTCTCAACCATGAATTGTTGTTGTATTTCTTCTTTGTATCATCCTTCATTCTTGAAATTTGCTTGCAAAGTAAGGCCCATGCCTTAATCCATTGATTTGGTAGATCGTGTGTGCAAACCGGACTGACAAGGGAAGGGATAAATTGATGCAAAAATGAGCTCACAAGTGAATTTCGGGTTTTGGAAGCTGCATTACATGTGTGCGAAAAACAAGAGCATTAACTTGCAAATGTGGGAACAAACATGCAACTTCATATGTGTAATGGGTAACTACAAGTTTGCACTTGTAATTGGACCTTTAAAACTCATTTTCAAGTGTTTTTTGAGTGCATTTTGGACCAATTTCGGGTTTTGGATGGCTGACTGCAAGTAGACTTTAAATGGGGGAAATGAATGAAGGTGTGAAATGAGTGGATGAAAAGGTATGTACGGATGATGGAAATGAATATGAAAATATTTTGGGAAGATCATCTTCAAGAAAATGAGAAGAACTTTCAACGTGTAATCCGGTTCTAAAAACCCGATTATGAAAGGATAGGTATTTCTCATCTTTGCAACTTGGAATTTCAACAAAAGATGGTTAAATCTTTTATCCGTAAGGGAAGAACAATGATTTTCATCCAACTTATAATCGGGATTTAAAATCCCGAATACAAGTAAAGAGGGAAAATGGGGAAGAACAATGCAATTCTAAAATTGCTATCAAAGGGGAAAATCTCTCACAAAATCTGATTTTTGGGGAAGAACCAACCATTTACAAATTTACAACTAGAAAGGAAAAACAAGAAAACAAGAAAACAAGAAAAATGAAACAAGAAGAAAATAAATCTTACCTTGCTCCAATCTGAAAATGCCTCTCCAAAAGATGATCAATCTTTGCAATAAAGAAGAATATCTCTTAAAAAGAAACTAACCGTATTCCAAAACCCTAGCCACGTTTTTG
Organism: Cryptomeria japonica; assembly: GCF_030272615.1. NCBI lineage: Eukaryota > Viridiplantae > Streptophyta > Pinopsida > Cupressales > Cupressaceae > Cryptomeria > Cryptomeria japonica. The sequence continues at coordinate 420,720,855 of NC_081411.1, read as the reverse complement.
AAAAAATGCCCAAAACTGAAAAACGTGGCAGCAAATGCATGAGAAATGGCATGGAAAATGGCCAAGACTCTTTCTAACCTCAATACCTTAGCATACCAAGCCAAAACAATTCATAACATTGCTGATTCGTGGCATTTTTAATGAAGAAAAACGTGGTTTTTTAGCAAAAACGTGTTTGCTGTTATAAAGCTAAAAACCAGCAATCTTAACCTCCATGTGGCATGAAAGGTGTTTAAAAATGCATAAAAATAGGGAGGAATCCAAAACGCCTTCTATCTCCCAAAAAATCTCCACAAAAATTTGCTAAAAATCCTCAAAAAACATGTTTTTCCTTGCAATTCGGGTTTTTTGGAACAAATAGCAAGTTTAAAATGTATGAAACAATGAAAATCGGGTTTTTTGGAGGATATGACAAGTTTAAAATTTCACTTTTTCAACATGTTAGGCAAAATCGGGTTTTTTTGGCCAAATAGCAAGTTTAAAATGTCAAAAATGCACTTTATAAGCAAAATCGGGTTTTTTGGATCAAAGTGCAAGTTTTAAATTGTCACTTTTTCACTTACAAGGCAAAATCGGGTTTTTTGGAGCAAACTGCAAGTTTTAAATACTTGTAAATGGGAAATAAAATCCCTACAACAAGTTATACTTGCTTGCACATATGTAATGGGGATTTAAAATCCCTATTACATGCAAAAACCATTAAAGTAGGGGTTTTTTGACCAAACTGCAAGTTTACTTGCACATATGTAATGGGGATTTAAAATCCCTATTACATGTGAAAACCATTAAAGTAGGGGTTTTTTGACCAAACTGCAAGTTTACTTGCAGTTGAGCCAAAAAATCCCTATTTTAACTAAAAATGACCCAAAAACAATAAAAAGATAAAAACAACAAAGGGGAAATTTAAAATAAATTACAAGTAACATATTTGAAATAAAAGTGCACATGTAATTGGTCAAAAATTCCCCTACAAAGACCAAAACAATGAATATCATTAAAACTTGCAGTTTGAAGAAAATTCTCCACCTGCAGTTGGGGTTTTAAAACCCGACCGAAGGAAAGACATAGCAAACGAACCCAGAATTTGATGAAATTCGAAACGTAGTTCGAGGATGGACTGAGGATTAAGCCAGTCCAAGGATTAGTCAAAATTTTGCCTCGGGAAGCGTGCCATAGAGTAATTTTTTTTCATTTTTTCACAAAAATTTCATGTAATGGTCCTTCATTTTTGAAAACAAAAATGAGGACAACAGAACCCGAAGTTCCCTTCCTTCCCTTATCTTTTCTCCAGTTCTCCGGAACTCCGGAACCCCGAGGTTCCAAAGTTCTTTCCTAGCTTAGCCCCTCCTCTCCTTAGCCTCTCTCTCTTTTACCCTGGAACTCCGGAACCCCAAGGTTCCGAAGTTCCTAGCCTTCCTTTCCTTCGCCTCTTCTCTTAAGCTTCTCCTTTGCCCGGAACTCCGGAACCTCGAGGTTCTGAAGTTCCCTTCCCTTGCCTTCCTCGGAACTCCGGAACCCCGAGGTTCCGAAGTCCTCTTCCCCCTTCTTCCTCCTTCTCCTCGGAACTCCGGAATCCCGAGGTTCCGAAGTTCCTTCCCCTTTTGCCTTCTCTCTCTAGTTCCTCTGGAACTCCGCATCCCCGAGGTTCTGAAGGCCTTTTCCTTCTCTTCTTCTCTCTATCTCGGAACTCCGGATCCCCGAGGTTCCGAAGTTCTTCCATTGTCTTCCTCACTTCGGAAGTCCGAGCTTCCGAAGTCTCCGGACTTCCTTCCGACTGGTGACACTTTTGGATGGCATGATCAACACTCAAAGCGTTAAATGCTCTAACAGTTTTGGTGACTTGTGCACTTTCTTTTGTGGAGCCACAAGGGTGCATTAAGTGTTTTTGGCAGGATTTCCATCAAGGAAGGTACGAGGCCATGCTTGGTGACTTATGTCATGACTGACTTTGGAAGGTTAGTCAATCCACCTTCTCAGGAGTTGCCTTTGATGGTATGGCTAGGTTGCTTGCATGTACAAGCCAAGTGCATGCACTTCCCTGCACTTCCAGACTGACATGCAGGGGTCATGATCATCATTGTAACCCATTTTTCTATATAAGGCTGTTAAGCCTCATTGTAAGGGGTTCTCTCCTTGCTGGCTTGAGCTTTCTTATGCTCTTCTCTTCTCTTGAAGACTTGTAATTATTTTTGCATTTCTGCAACTGTAAGATTGGCTTTTGGCCTTATGATTAACTGAAAATCTCCATTCTTGCCTTCCTTCAACTTATGTATGATGTGTACATGTTCTTACCTCCATTATAAGTGTATGTTTGTGGTTTTCTTTCACATGTATGCTGTGTTAAATGGTTTTTTGAGTGTGACCTTGTGGGAATCCTTCTCCCCTCTTTACACTTAACTCTGTACTTTCTTTTGGCTTTTGTTCAGAGTGTTCAATATTTTGTTTTTGATCTGCTTACAACCTTAGACATTCATAACTAAACAAGAGACTAATCGAATGAACAATATAGAAAGAAAATGATTGTGACTCCATATATTATTAATTATTCATGAAACACAATTATATCTTTAAAATATCAATTTTTTTAAGAAAAAGCTAAGGAACATAAAAAATAGAAGAGAATACACACAAGCACGTAGAACTAAGAAATAGAAATATATTAAACAGATCTTTTTAAAAAATGTATCTTTTTCTAACCTCCACACGTGTTTGGGTCACTCATGCAATTGAAGTTTGTGTATCTCTTGGGCTTTTTAGTTGATTCCTTGTGCCATTTCGGGTGAGGAGAGAAACAATCTTTGATCTTGGTGCATCACCTCTTTTATTTCAAGCTTTCTCTCTTCCCCTTACTTCTGCAAAATTGTTAGGATAGGCTTAGGAGTAAGTTTTGAAGTGTTGAGTTGGTTCAACACCTGCATCGGATTGAGAAGGAAGCCGACCTTCTCCAGAGACTCAACCCCCTTGCGCAAGGTCCCACACTTCGGGGTTGTTTCCATGTTTCACAAGGTTGCTGAGTTGATACCTTAGCAAGGGTGCAAGCTTTTGTGATAACAGGCACTTTGGCATTTTGATGTGCCCTGCCTAAGGGGCCTTTTGGCACTTCTATACATTTTTCACTTTCATATTAAGCTACCAAAAGGCTAAAAGCATGATGGCGAAGCATTTTTGACTCTGAGCAATTTTTATATTTTCCAAAATCCATTTGTGCCATCGTGTTTAGATTGAATTCCTCTAGGTTGGCTTCCATTTCAAGAAATTTGGAAAAAATCGATAATTGTTGAAACAATGTAGCTTCGGTAAGATAAATGATTGAATGAGAGATAAATGAAGTCTCTCATTCAATCACCTATCCTTATCGATATAACTACAAACTAATGGTAGACTTCATGATTGAATGAATAAACTTATATGCATTTCACATCAGATTACACAGTTCGATACTTGCACATCATTATCGATTATGCTATGATCAGATTTCATATGCTATAATCGAAATAGAACAGATCGGATAACTATAGTTATTGTATTAATCCCATACTGATTTATTATCGGTTGTTAATATTATTAAATGGTATTTTGACTTGACCCGATTTGTTATTGGTTGTCAATAATTATATTGCATGTGTCTTAGCTCGATAATTATCGGTAAAGCAGTTTAATGAAACGGTGCCTATGAAACCGATCAAGACATGTCTTGATCGGGCATGTCAAGAGACATGCCAGGCATGCCTTGATCGGTAGGCATTACATATAAGTATTTGCCTTGTGAAATGCTGTAGATTATCGAAATCAATAAATGTAATCTACAACAACCTACAAATAAGAAGCAACAGTCAATAAAATAATAAATGAATTTTCTGAACATCTACAACTTAGATTTGAACATAAATTTGATTAACATTTACAATAGTTGTGCCAAAGCACACTTGGTATGACTCTTGGCAACTTGTGATTGCTAGAATTGCTAGTTTGATTCATCTCTTTGTCATGTCCCCAATTTTTGAGGTGACGATTAATCAAACTGATTTTTATTAAGTTGTCAAAAAATAAATAAAATATTCAAACGATGACTTAATATTAATTAATTAATTTAATTAAATAATAATAAATATTATTATAATGTCACTTTATTAAATAAAGTTCTCCAAAAATGATAAAAATTAAAGTTGGCCTAAGCTTCTAGATGTTTCTTGGAGTTCTTTATAAGGAGGTTGGCTGGGTGGAGTAAGGCATGCTTTTGGATTTGATAAACGTTCTATAATTTTTGGAGATGGAAACCTTCAGGAGTTTGACAGAAGGGTGGCTGGACGAAAACCTAGTTCTTTCAAAGGGGTGGGTTCGTGACAGATCTACATTTGTACCAAATTTGTGAAGTCTTCTTCCAAAGACAAATTTGTAAGGTTGGAAAGTCTGTTTCAGAAAATAAAGTCGTATGTATCTATTTCCCATGGGAGAATAGGGTTAATATAATCTGAATATTATATTTCTGTAAATGTGTCCGATATGTAGTTTGGCATAAGTTATTTAATATTTGTGGTGTGAAGTATTAATCCTGATATTTGCGATCATAGTGAATTGATTAATTTTTGCCGATTCTATTGAATAAGCCGACTCAAGGGAAGCCGCATACAAATCCGATAATGTAAGGCATAATATTTATTAGTTTCATACTATTGCATCGATTCAATCTAATTTTCTAATTAGTTTAGCCAATCAATTTACAAAATTAAAAATATGAACAGCAGTTCTATAGTCTATTGTTGGATTTCTTGTTTAATAATTTCAAAAGAAATCTTATATCTCTCTTTCTATTGGTTTAGTCAGTATAAAAATCAAATCATTTTTAATTTTTTTATATATTACATATCAATACATTTCATATTTTTCCCATTTACACATTTCTGCTGATTTATTTTTTTGTTATTTATTGCGTACATTTGTCATTCATGTCCCCCAATGCATTAAATTCCATGTGTCTTGTCGTTATGGATGGTTTCAAAGCGAGTAGACTGTTTTTTATTTTTAAATAGTTTCTTACATAGTTCAGGAGCAGTTTATTAAAACCCGCCATACAAGTAGTTATGGTGCTTGGTAAGATCAACAGGACATCAAGTTGCAGGTTTGATCATATTTATTTAATTAAATGAAATTAAATTAGCATACATATATATTTATTTATGCAATAAATTCTATATATTAAAATAAAAAGATTTATGAATTTTAAAATATATTTAAATTTTATTGTATAACAATTTTAATATTAATAATTAGGTCATATTTTATGAATACAAAAGCATTTTTATGTTCAATTATATAATAATTTTTCTTAATAATAATTGAATCATCCCAAAGCAGAACCTATAACATGCTTAGGTCTGCCTTACCCAACGCTCTTCCCCAACCGCACCTTTCTCATTCCCTCTTCTCCTCCTCTGCAATTAGTTGGGTTGATGGCACACCTCTTTCCTCTCTAAAAGCCCAAAACATTTATGCATCACTCACTGAGGCAGATACCATTTTTCTTCACCTAAATAATTGCTGGGAGCTAAACTGGGAGCCTGGGGTATTGTTGACGTGTATTTTGTACACAATCATACACAGAATAAAATACCGACAGGCATCTTATCCTCTCTTGAGAAAATAGTCTCTAACTGCTGAAGATCTGCAAAAAGGATCAGTTAGGTGGACTCCAAGGTTCTTTTAGTGGGGTCTCCACGTGTGGACAAGCTTTTAGTGGTATGATGTGATTTGCTGTTTCCTTCAAGGCTTCTTACGGATTCAATAGTTCGAAGGTTTCACTAATCTAAAAGGAACTTTCAAAAAAAATGGAAAAAGATAGGGCTTAAGAGGTCTAATCTAGCCTAACCCTATGAACGACTTAGCATGGATGAGATTTGGCAAGACTCAACCAATTTCAATTTCGCCATAAGACAACAACTCAACTGAAATTAGTGCGATCTTCTAAGGTAATAATGATGTTCAATGCATCAAAGACCAAGGACACTACTACGAAGGTACATATCCTAGATACGAAAATGCTTGAAGGTTAAGGACTCAAGGTGTTTTCCAGTCGACCACACAAGGCGTTCCTACAATCAGCAAGAAGCTAGTGGTTTGGATTGCGAATCCTACCAAATATCAAATCTCACACTTAGTCTTTCTAATTAACAAACTACTTTGATTGAGCGTGATTCAAGTACATCCAACAACCATGAAGATAACTCAAGAAACTTGCAACAAAACACCATAACTTCAATATTTTATTGATTTCCAAGTCATCATATACAACAATTGCTTGAACTTCTCTCTTCAAGACTCAATCTTGCTACAAAATAAAAATTGCTTACAATTCTAATCTCTCAACTCTATTCTCTATTTCTCTATTAACTGACTATTCTCTTTTAAATGAAATGAAAATGGGGGTATAAATAGCATCCCCAATTACAATGAAAGGTCCAGATTGAAAGTAAATCAACGGACAAGATCATGACACCTAAACCCTAATTAGGGTTTGTTACAAATGACCTCCTTTTTACTGAACAATATTAAATACATAGCCAAATATTAAATTCGGCACAAAAATCTAGGAGGTATCAACCAATGAGAAATAAGATGTCATGTCATCTGTAACAACCTTTCATCTAGAATCTTATTCCCTTTCCAATTTTCCTTCTTAGCATATGCAATGAATTTTGTCACAATTCCTTCGATTTCTGTGATTGGAATCTCGGGAAGATTCTTGATACTCTCTTCTAAGTGGATAACCTGATCAAATGCATCTAGAAGAGCTGTGTCCCAAGTAGGTTCAAGTTCCTTTGTTCTATCAATCAGGAGCATGGTGGCATACATCTGATCATACTGCTCATCTGTAACATCTGCGTCCTTGCGAAAGATGATAGTGATTCTATCTTCAAATTCTTGTAAATCCACATCTGTCTCGACCTCGATCCTTCTGCCAAGAATGGTACGAAGTACCTCAAATACTCTGTCCTGGATCGGATTGATCACCTCCTCAACTTGACCACATCTAACACTGATGTCCTCAAAGAGAACACTCTTTATATGGAGTAAGGTTGACCACTGAAACAAACTGTGAGAATCACCCTCTAAGATCCTCTCTTGTGCTAAAATTTTTCTAGATGTATGTCTTATAACTTTCAAGACAGGGATGACAACGTCCTTGGTATGGGCAAATGCAGCTACTGTTGCCATCAATCTGTGGATTATCTCAAGAACTTGGATAGCCTGATGGGTGATCTTCGACATCCTTGTAATAAACTCAATGGCCACCGTGTGAGATCTATCCATCCAATTACATGTACGCTGGACCATATTCCTGAATCTTTCTGCTTCATTAATTGATTGAAGGGGCAATGCCTGCAATGGTGATCTAACTGGATCCTGACGTCCCAAAGGTTCATTGATGTGACTGAAATATGTCCTCCATGCACCGACCTCTCTCTCGAGCTTTCTATTCTTTTCTACTTCTTCTCTAAACTTATCCTTCAATGCCTCAAATGTGTCGGTGGCATCATCTAAAGTCTGCTCTGCTGTGGATGGTCCTAACTCAATAGTCTGTATGTGATAGTCTTCTGCTAGGATCTCACCCTCATATTTGTCTGCTGCCGGTGTAGCTATCTGCAGTTTTCTAGATCCAGTCTCATCTCGAATCATCTTGGACATCTTTGTAGCCTTCTTCTTCTCTGTTGTCATATGTGAGCGTCCAACAAGGCTCTCTAAATCGATTGCACTGTCCTCGTCCTCAATTACGATCACCTTAGTCAATCTTTCCTTCAACCAATCTGGGATATTTGATCTTGTCTCTTGAACTTGAATTTCTTTGTGTACTACTTCTTCTTGTCTGGGAGGAGATGTTACTTCATTATCATTATCTAAATCATAGTCTTGGAGAGATCCATCGGATGAAACATGCTGTGCCTGTTCTTCCTCCTGTCTATCATTCTGTACCATCGATTCCATGGATTCTTCCACTCGAACTGTTCTATCTTCTGGCCTGGAAGAAGTACCTGGTGTTTGGTCTTTGTTAGCACCTTGCTTTTTCTTGGAAGGCTCTTTCTTTTCTGATCTTTCCTTTCTCTTTGAACCTCTCGGATGGAGATTGCCCTCACTGGCACATCGAAGGTTACCTTCACCTGAATTCCTAGGATTAGGATTGCCTTCACTAACACTGGCTCCACCTTCGGCTGGCTTTTCTTCCAAAGTAAAAGACATGGCTATGCCTTGTTCTCTCAACTTCTGATGTTGAATGTCTACCCATCTGCGAGTACAAGACAAGACTGGTGCCATCAAATCATCTAAATCCACGGCTTCGGGCTCATTCCAATTCAAACTTATTGCTTTGCTCTCTCTATCATATGAAGATTGGATGTGCCTGCCGTTGTCCTGAGCTTGGTCGGCTACTCTGTAAATCTTACATTTCCTGATGAAATCCAAAGGCAATCTAGAATGTATCTTGCGTTTTACTTCAAGATCATCTAGGAGATTCATCATAAAATCTTCAATTTGGTACTCATGTCTAAATCTTCTACCGACTGTCTCCTCTAAATGTCCATGAGGATCAAAACTATTCCTCCAAGCAAAAGATGAAAAAGGATACAAGGCTAACTCCCTCTCTGCGTCATCCATGGCTGAGACATTGGGACATACCTCAACTGAATTACCCAAAATAATAGGTACCTGAACTCCATTCTGATGTCTGTGTCTGAATGCCTTCACATATGCTGCCAACTGCCTTGTTACTTCAAGTAACACAATCCTGTCTGTCGGGTACCTCGGCAACATGTATGGAGGTAAAGGACATCCATGCACTCTAATGTAAGTGAACTTGGGAAACTGAATGAACCAAGCACCGTACCTCCTGATTAACTCCTGGGCATCCTGAGATAATCTGTTGTGAATCCCTCCTTGCAACGTCCTGGTGATGTTCATCGTGAAAGTATCATTGATTAACTTGTAGTTCTTCCCTGGTGGATGATGCAAGTAAGTATAGGATTCACAAACTCTGACCTCGCCGGGTCCTCTTCCAATCACTCCTCTATGAGGTAGTCCTGCGTACTCAACGCTCCTGATTAAGGCATAGATGACGTATGAACTCATGTGGAAGGACTTAGTAGCCCTGAGTCTTCTCAATTGTACGTCTAAGCAATGGCTAATTATCCTAGCCCAATGTATTGTACCCTTTCCTTGAACAATCACCTGGATGAAATAAAACATCCATTTCTCAAAATAGAAGGCATGAGGTGCTCCTGTAATTCTGTTGAGCATGGTAATCAAATCTCTGTACTCCTCTTGGAAATCAATCCGGTGTGGTGTGTTCGGTACTTTGCTCAGACGGGGACGACTCTTAAGTAGCCAGTTCTTGTTGATTATGCTTAGAGAAGCATCTGGATCATCATCGTACACTGATCTGGCTCCTTCAATGCTCTTGTATATCATGTCCCTGTGCTCTGGAAGATGGAAGGCTTCACTTATGGCTTCCTCTGAAAGGTACGCCAAAGTGTTTCCCTCATTGGACACAATTGTCCTGGACTGTGGATTGTAATGACGGGCACACTCGATCATCAACTCGTGGCACTGAATAGCTGGAGGAAAACCGGCCGCCTTGATAATGCCACTTTCTATTATTCTCCGGGCGACAGGTGATGGCTTGCCGATGTAAGGGACCTCTCGGAACTTCTTTGTACTAAAGTTTCCCAAGTTTGTATCTCCAACGTTGCTCCACTTGGACACGATCTTGGTCTCCACTTCTTCGGTCTTCTGATCTTCTTTCATGAGAGCCGAGCGACTGGTAGATGCTCCCGCCTTTGGGGTCGCCATACCTACACAACATTTCACTATAAGAAATAGATTTTTGCAATAAATAACGTAGATAAGAGAGATAGATTTTAGGAAACCTCATGATAAGTCCCTAGAGTTATCATTTCCTAAAATACAACGATTGAGCTAAGAGATTTAAAATTCAAAATTTGAAATATGACGATGAATGAATAAAACAATAATAATTAAATCGCCATACCTCGACAGAGAGCTAACTCTAGAATGCAAAAACAAAATTTGCCTAGGCAAAATTTGAGGTATAAGATAATCTTCAATATGATTCCCTCAAAATATACTTCGCCACCTCTGGAGAGAACGTGATCTTCAAGTATTGCCTTAGACGTGGTCTTAAATGATCTCCAAATTCGCCTTTGGTGTGGTCTTAGATGGATCTCCAAGTTCGCCCTTGGTGTGGTCTTCAAATTCGCACCACCTTTGGCCTTCAACGCAATTCGCACTCCACACAAGATGATACTAGCGCCACCTTTGGTTTGAAATCGCACCACCTTTGAACACACTTCGCACTATATTCGCCTCTTCTTGATTCGCATGAAGAAAGGTAAAAATGATTATGTGAAAATGAACATTTCACTCCCCTTATAAATAGCGCTCATACCCTTTCACCCCTTAGGCCGACTTGACAAATAAAACCATTTTTTAAATGATTTGCAATAAAATAACAAGGCCGACTTGCCTAATTGGGCGCTTCAAATCGATTTTTATATTAATTAAATAATTAATTATTAATGCCTTGCGTTTCTTTAAATGAGAATTTCGATTTTTAATAAAGGCAAAAAATAATTAATAAAAGATAACGCCATATTAAATGCTAAATAAAAATGGATTTTCAATTTTTTAATCGATTTAGCATTTAAGGAAATTTAAATTTGTTTATTTGGCGCCAAAATTGGAAAACAAAGGGACGTACCTCATCGCTCTGGTCCCTTGGAGAGGGACAGGAGCGATTCACCATTTTGTCTTGACTTTTGCATTTCTTACGTCCAACTCCTTCATCTCCACGTTTAAAATCGATCACCTTGACGGTCCTTCGAATTTGATCGCCTTGTGTGCGCATATGGGTGTCCTTTAAGTGCACATCGCCCTGGTCCTTGTCCAAAGGACAGGAGCGATCTTCTTGTTTTCATGTCTATCTTGCATCTTTTAACTTCGATTTTTTATTGTGGGCGAATAGCATCCTTTGTTCGTGTCTTTTGCGCTTATTCCATTTGCTCGCATGAAGTTTTGAGTGTATTAAAGGGATCATCGCCCTTGTCCCTTGGAGAGGGACAGGAGCGATCCATGTCCTTTCCTTGACCTTGTCAACTTTGCACTTCGATCTTCATTGTAATGCCCTTCAAACGTCGTCCTTCACCTTACCTAACCTTGCTTCGCTTTGATCTTTGAAGGAACGTGCGTGCTTTTGATGATATCGCCCTGGTCCTTGTCCAAAGGACAGGAGCGATGTGAGGCTTTTACATTATTTGGCAATGTTTGGACGTTCAACACTTTTGCGAATTATCTTCAAACGATGCCTTGGACCATATGCTATCTTAAGACGTCTTGACTTAGCTTGATCTTGAAGCAAAACAAGGAATCCAAAGCAAATCGCCCTGGTCCCTTGGAGAGGGACAGGAGCGATATAGTCTCCATGCTCAAAATAATGATCATTTCACGTTCAAAACTCTTGTTTATCATCCTTTTACCATACCATGGACCCTCTAAAACATTGCAATGTCTTGTCCTTACGTAAATTTTGCATGAAATGGCCAATGCATCTAACATCGCCTTGGTCCCTTCCTGAGGGACAGGAGCGATCTATGTTATAGGGTGTCAATTTCTTCATTTTAACGTCCTTTAAGTGTTTACGCATGATGAAAGCGCCTTGAAATGTCCTCGCCACCTTGTCTTGACTTGTGTCGACCTTGAACTTCGGAGGAACGACCTTGAACTTGAGAGGGACGTATCTTCACCATTGTATCGCCCTGGTCCCTTGGAGAGGGACAGGAGCGATCCTTCCTTTGTGGCTTTCATCTTACTTGGCCATGCTCTAAGTTTATATTCAACGGAGTCGTCCTTCTTCACTCTATCCGCCCATGCCTTGACATTGTTTGTAATTTTGCAACAAAGGCAATTATATCAAAAATCGCTCTGGTCCCTTGGAGAGGGACAGGAGCGAACTAGGCATTTAATGCTGGTATGGACGTCCCAAAAATCTTCAATTTATATTCAATGCGTTCATCTCATGTTCTCCTTCGTTTTTGAACGTAAACTTGCCTTGACCCTTGTCTGGATTTTGCATAATGAAGGAAATCGCTCTGGTCCCTGGGAGAGGGACGAGAGCTACAAGGTACCTCGCCCTGGTCCCTTGGAGAGGGACAGGAGCGATTTAGTCAATATAGGTCATTTTCCTTCATTTTTTGCATCTCAAATTATATTCATTTGGCAAAGTATCTTCCTTCGGACGTCCTCCAATTGCTGAGTTATCAAAATCTTGCATGGACATGGCGAAATTTGAATCGTAGCTCCGGTCCTTGACTGAGGGACAGGAGCGATTTTCCTCCTGGAGGCCTTTCCGCGCTCATGAAAATCTTCAATTTATATTCAAATGAAAGATCTTGTCGTTCTCTATCACTTCAAACGTAAAATTTGTCCGGACTCTGCAAGAATGATGAGATATCTGAAAATGAGCTCCCGTCCTTCACTGCGGGACAGGAGCGATTTTGCTCCTACAGGCCAAAATAACAAGATTTTTCACATTTTAACACTTCACGAGGCGAAAACAAATCAATTCCAATGCCCAGGCTCAAACTTCAAAAAAGTCAAAATTTGGTCAAAATATTCAGTCAGACAAAAATTCACATTGACGGTCATCATTTAAACAAGTTTAAGCTCTGCATGAACATTCCAATTGAAAATTAGACCATTTTGGCGAAATCATTGCATTCAAAATTTGCATTCTAGAAAAGAAAGCTCAAAAGCTCTCAAAAGTGACTGGATTTTGGCTTGAAAAGGCAAGATTTAAAACCCTAAGGCTTAGCCCTAAATCCAGACAACTAACGGACTAACAAAACCCTAAAAACGAAAGCAAAAACAAGCAAAAAAGAGGGGGTCCCCATTTGCGATGGGGCGATGTGTGAAATGGTCACAACAGGTATGGAAAGACAAATTAGGTAGATTTTGGATGACTCCAAATGAACCAAAAAAACAGTTCTTTGGCTGGAGATTGTTGTTAAATAAACTCCCTCTTAAGGATAAGGAAGGCAACCACCTAAATTGCAAAATCTGTAGAACTCCTGAGACTGTGAAACATATCTTTTTTGACTGTCATTTTGCAAAGGAGATCTGGAACTTGTTCGGTCTAAATCTGGATGCTAATTGTATTGAAATCATTAATGTTGTTTTAGGTTACATTAAGGGCTGTAGGAAAACTGCAAATATCTTCTGGTCTTGTTTATCTTTAGAATTTCTTTGGCTCATTTGGAAATACCGTAATGATGATGTCTTTAATAACAACACCAGGCACCTCACTGAGTCTTGTAGGAGACTCATTTTTCATAGTGTCTCATTGCACGTCACTGTGGTCATAAAGCTAGACTCAGATAAGTTTGACAAATGGATCAAGGAAGGAGCTACCACTGTCTACATCAGAGAGCTATCCCACGGCTTCACATGGGAGAGAGATGAACTAGGAAAGGCTGCATTTGAGAAAGCACTCATGGCCTTCATGAGACAGATTGACCGCAGACACCTACATATGGAAATTTCTCGGGAGGAAGCTGACCGGATTCACCAGAGCACCTCACACCCTCACAGGCAGGACATTCTTGATGGCCGTATGGAAGTATGGCAAGATGGAGAGATGGGCTGGGTGGCTTGGATCCCACCAGTGGGAGTCAACTCTTCTCCAGACTTTGAAATTTCTTTCATATAGGCTATTACTACTCTTTAGTTTATCTGTTCTGTTCATATAATATGATGTAATTGTGGTTATCATCTCCCCATATGTGGTGATACTCGTAGAATTTTTAATTTTTTGATGACTGCACCATCCTATGGTGCCTTGATGTGGTTATACCCAGACAGTTCTGGTGATTTGTAATGACTTTTTGATATATAATCCAAAAAAATAATAATTGAATCATATTTCTTAATTATCATTAAAATAAAAAACAAAAATTTAACAAATATAAATGTTTAGTTTTTTATTATAAATTTTAAAATAAATATCAATTGACTTTTTATTTTTCAATAGGTTGTATTTTATTTTTTACTTTCTAAAGTTTAGTTTTATTTATAATTTTTAATATAAAAGTTAAACTTTAAGAATTTTTATATAGTTATTTTTAATATTTTATTTGGAGTAGGCTCCTTTGTTGCACCCACACTTGCACTTGACAAATCTCACCAATATCATAGAACCATTTGCTAGTGACTCCTCTTCATCAATTGTCTCTAGGGAAAAACCCAACAATTGAGTTTCCAACCAGTGGATGTGAGGCCAGGACAAGTGGGCAAGAAGAGAAGAGTGAGTTTGACACTCCTAAAAAGATTGTAGTGGAGCCTCCTCCGGTGGATAGAGCATTGGTGAGTTTTAGGGAGGGAGGTGGCCTCGTAGATGATGTTAGAGAGATATCATGTGTGGAGTTCATGGATAATGATAGATTTATTACAACGAAGGAATTTCAACAATCATCATAAAACTCAAAGGGGAAATGTTCCAAAGGGAGTTGAGAACAAAAGAAGTCAATGATGAAAACATACAGGTGCTAGCAGAAATTTGGAAGAGAGTGCATGAAGAGAGGCTGACATGAACCTTGAGAAGGGGAGACAAATTGTTAAAGACAATGGCATTTTGCTATTAGAAAGATGGGACATCTCCTCTGCCATTGCTTTTGATACCATCAGAAGGTAGTAGGTAGATGAGCCCTTGACTACTGATGAAGAGGCTCAAGATTTATACTTTGGATCTGATTTTGACCAAAGACATGAAGTCTTGGTAATTTGGTTTCTATTCCTTGGCACCAACAAACCTTAGGTGGTCAAAGATCCTGGAGAGTTGATTGGCAATCTTATTGTTAGAAGAGTTGATTATACCGGTGTTTTACAAGCTGCACAACTGACTCTGCATACAACTATGTTTACTGAATCAACAACAAAGAAATTGGAGGCTTCTGTGGCCAAATTGAATGAGGAAAACAGAAGGCTCAGAGATCAGCTCACAACTATAATTGCAGTGCTCTCACCACCACAACAAGTAGGGCAAACTTTGTCATGTCCCCTCCTGGATCTCTACTTCAAAAGATCATTTCGAAAAGCAAACCTAGTGAATTGGCTAAGTTGAAGCCACAAAACTTACAGCCACCATCTTAGCTTGGGACTCCTTGAGTCTTGCAAATACTCTCAATGCCAAAATAACATGATCCTAACACACCATCAAACTTAAGATTTTCTTTAATTTCACTGAGGAATTTGGTTCAAGCACCATAATTTCATATATTCTTGCCAAATGGACAGCCTAGACCAATCTATGAAATGGCCACTAACTTATAACCACTGGCCCTAGAACAAGGCTCAACTTGTCATGTCCCCATCTTTGGCATAGCAAGTAAAGAGCAGAACATTTGCACGATCAAGGATGACTGCCTCAGTATTTAGAAGTTAGAAAGCAACAAGTATAAATAGTAAAATGGTAAACATGTATATGTTCGTGAAGTACCCCGGAGGATCCATAAAATGGGCTGATATTGAAATGTTAACAGAATTGCATCAAAGATGAGTCCAATAATTACATAATACATCTACACCCGATCTGGGTAAGCAAGAATTCAAGATCATCAACATAATGTTCAGCATATTAAGGATATCATATCAGCATGTCATCCATGATCTTCCACCCAGCCTTCTTAAGATAATAATCAGATTTGAAATACAACAGCACACCATTGCCGTATATTCATGATCGAGGAAGGAAATCTATAAACCAATTCATAGAGGACTATTCCTTCGATTTATCAATTCAACTCCAGCACCTCGATATATGGTAGACAAACAGTAATCTTCTATTTGTCAGTAATTACAAAGAATACTGCTATGATAATGATCAGTAATTAATTATGAAGAAACACGATGATAGCCACTTATCATCGAACTGGAGACTAACGTCTTATCATACGAATTATAGAGAAATCTGATTCAAGATGGATAAGCTAATGACCTATAACTAAGAGTGCAATTAGACATTATGAAGGGTCACGACTGAGGAAAGGTTTTATCTCCTCACCGTCACAACCTTTCATCACATATTAAAACGATATCATATCTTCACAAATGGACGAGGACAGAATTAGTATTTTATCCTCTATTCCCAGATCTGAAGAAGAATGAATCATTTAATATTCCAGGCGATAAGAGTTTGGGTTAATTACAAACAAAAAGACAATACAAAAGTGTGGATTTTATAAATAACATATTTGCATCCTTATAAGGATGCAGTAAACTTCTATTCGGAAGAGATGCGATTCGTATGAAAGGGGATACGCACACGGAGTCCCATGTATAAATAAAAGAATATTTGATGGAAGGATACAACATTTAAAGTTAACCAAAAGCAGCAATTAGTAATAAGTAAAAGATGTGATTAAGAAAAAGTAACTATAACTAAAGGATATGACCATTCAAAAGAATGCCTTTCTATATAAGCCAAAAAGCATACGTAGAGGTTGGGCCCATAAGAAGAAAATAAAATAATGGGATTTAGTGTGTGAGAGAATAATTCTGAAATTACAACTCAGAAAATAAAGTAGTTCTCAGACATGTGTGGTGCATGCCATGAAAAAGAAATATATATTTAAGAAGTGTAGTGCGAAAAGTATAAGGAGGACTGCTGCGTGGTTAGAGAAAAAGGTCTGGAAGCTACGGCAGCAGGTTACGAACAGGTAAGTAATGAATGAATATTTAATTATATATGTTAATGAATATAAATAATGAACATTTTAATACATATGTTAATGAATATAAGTAATGAACAATTTAATACATATGTTAATGAATATGTATAAACATATGTTAATTAATACATATCAATGAATAGTTAGGAATATACGTTAATAAATAAATGTGAATATTTGATAATGGACATTATCTGAATATATGTTAAGCTAGGAATATGTAAATGTGGATTATGGAATGGAAAGTAGTAATAAATTGTAAAATGTAATATAAATGTGATTATATGATAGAGGCTATAGGGAGGAAACTCCCTTTAGCCTAATGGAGGGATTATGATAATCCCTGGTAGGCAGTATACACTAAATATCTATATGCATATATGTTATGGCTTGGTTGACAAAGTTCATCCAAGAAGAGACGGATCTGGCCGGTCCTCTCTGGTAGACTTGGATGATGAGATGCATCATCTAAGGCAAGGAATTGATCATATATGATGGTCTTCCTTGGGATGGCTTGGGTGTAAGAAATTACATCCAAGACAGGAATCGAATTAACCTTCGATTTCTTGGTATGGTTTGGAACCAAGATGGGTTCCAAGAAGGCAAGCTTCATAGCCGCCTAAGGACATGTCCCAATGCTGCACTCGTATCCTTTTTAAGAATTGAGATTAGTGTTAATTAAGTAATTGAACTCTAATTGCAAATTAAATTAGTTATGTATATATTTTGTTATGTTCTAACAATCTGTTTTGCATGACAATGATCTCTAACTAGTAGAGACATTACAAACTTCAACTTTAGTAGAAACAACACAATTAATGCAAGAACTGGAGTTGATGAAAATCAAGGTCAATAATTTGGAAAATGACCTTGAAGAAAGCAAGAAGGCTGAAGAGAAAACTAAGGAGAAAAGTGAAAAAACAAGAATTGATATGATTGATACATTATTGGGGAATAGATTAGCATCACTCCTTGGACATTGAAAATGCCTAGTAGTATTACAATTCATTAAGGGGCACACTCAAAGATCATGCTAGAGCTTGAGTTTAGCTGAGATGTTGGGAATCACACCTTGCTCCAAAGGTTGAGGCTCTTGACATTGTATTGAATACAATGGATGTTGATAATGGAAGTTATCATGGTATTTGTGATAGATACAAGCATGTGCTAAATCTACTAGACACTCACAAAGTGTATAAAGATCTCATTGCCTAGGAGTTGATAGAGTTGAAGGATTGAAAGTACATCATGCCTCCATTTTACAAAGATAATGGAGATTTAAAGGATTGTGCTGAATGGAAGGCAATATTACAATTCACGAAGGGGCACACTCAAAGATCATGCTAGAGCTGGAGTTCAGTTGAGATGTTGGGAATTACACCTTGCTCCAAATCTTGAGGCTCTTGACATTGTATTGAATACAATGGATGTTGATAATGGAAGCTATCATGCTATCTGTGATATATTTGATAGATACAAACATGTGCAGAATCTTTTGGACACTCACAATGTGTATAAAGATCTCATTGCCAAGGAGTTGACAGAGTTTGAAGGATTGAAAGTACATCAAATGCCTCCACTTTACAAAGATAATGGAGATTTAAAGGATTGTGCTGCATGGAAGGTAGAGTTTAATAATATTCTGCACCCCCCCGCCCCCCAATATTTGCTGATATAAATGTTGATGGAGAGATAAATGTTGACAAATTAAGCTCATACTTAGACAAACTCCCCAAATTAGAATATGGGATGGTAATGGTTACCACTCTGATAAAAGAACTTTTAGGGGATGAATATAATAGTCACTTGGCTAAAGTCCACCGTATTATGCTAGACGGTATTTTTGAAATTTGAAATGAAATGAAGAAATGCAAGTTTGATTTGTTGGTGTTGGAAATAAGCCACACCCGGACTGACGATGTGTTGACGTGTCTGAAATCGCATTGCTGCAAACTCCATACGGCCAACGCAGAATAGAATAGCCAACTGATTATCCTACTCTCTCTTGAGATAAGGAAGTCTCTAATGCTGTTTTCTAAGTTTGATCAAAGGAGACTACCTCAAGGTTTCTTTTGTTAGGTCTTGACTGCGGGATTTTTTCAGTGGCTTGATGTGTTTATGCTGGAAACACAAGGGGGACTTACGTTGAATTGGTAATTTATAGATAAGTTCCCTGGAACTTTATAATCTTTCTATTAGACAATTTCCGTTAATTCGATACTATTTTAATGAGACTGCAGATTTTCTGAATAAAAAAAAAGGGAAAAAAGGAGGGAAGGATAGAGAGAGAGAGAGACATGAGATGTAAATTCTAACTAAGATAGCAAATTCAGTCAAGCAGACAGACACCTCTAGGAAACTAGATTAAACATCACCAGCTGCTCAAGCACAATATTTGCATAAATCCGGTGCAATCTTCAAAGGAGAAACTAGATTTTCATGTTATCAAGTACAATATTAGAACTTCTACATTTGTAGTATGTGTTTGATAACCGAACTAAGCATGAAAGGTCCAGATTAACCATGCAGAAAGAAAGGCAATCAGCTGTTCCCTAATGGTGTGGACTGCAAGGATTCTATCAGATGCTTGATTAAAAACGCTATGTAAAATAAATAGACATAACTGAAAGATTTTTAAATTAAGTGAAGAAGGAGACCATGCACTCACAAGGAAACTTGAAAACAGTCTTAATTCTTTGCATTAATTCCTATAAATTTCTCCAGAGCTTTCGCAACAATCCAAGAACTTCTTACAAAAAAGACGGAAAACCAGTCCCTTAAATAGGCTTCAAAAAGGATGAATGGCCTAGATTTAAACTAAACAAGTGGCCCAGATTCATCCATAAAGCATGGCTGCCCATACCCATAAATGGGAGGCAAATATCAACAACCACCCCAAAATGGGCAATAACTACCCAAAAAGGGATAATTACAGCAATTTGAAATAATCCAGAAAGGTGCATCAAATAAAGCTTTACATTTGTTGACCAAAAGTCAATTGTCACCTTTTGGTGCAAAAGTGCACTTTTAAGATTTAGAGGGAAAAAAGCACTTTTGAGAAATTACTTTCTCTATTTCAGTTTCACATTCCTTTTCTAGAAATTGATCCTCGCCATGTAAGTATTCCTGCCATAAATCACGACCTGCTGCCCGTTCCTTGCGAACGTATTCCTGGAACCTGATACATAACTGGAAGAGCAGACTAAATGGAGGCATGGGAGGATGGCGAATTTTGTATTGCATGCCCTCGAGATACTGGTCCACATGCTTTAAACCGTCCTTCTAGCTGGAGCGATTACGCTCAAAGCATAATATGTCTGAATGGAACTGACCAACAAAACTCAAGCCCTTAGTAGAATAGTTAATCTTATCCGTCCCCAATCTTTCTTCCTAGTCCGGCTGGATTGCATTATCGGACAAGTCATTTATCCATCCCGAAACCATTGATCAGAGGATGGTCTTACCTAGTTCTTGCATGTTTCCCAGAATCACTTCACATGTGTCACTTTCCTTGTCAATAATTTCCTTGGTGTCGTTCTTCATGGTGATAGTCCAATACCACTCCTTAAGAATACTGATGCTATGAGGATCTAGGATGGCGGACAATGTAGGAATTTGCGCATGTGTCCAGAAAAGAGCTCTCATGAGGGGAAGGGTAGTGGCTGCCACTTTGTGCATGTGAAGCGATTCCTTCTTTACCTCCAATAACTTGACTAGAGTGAGCTCTCGATGGAGGGCCATTTCTTTTACTACCTTAAGGATCTGCTCTCCCTTTTTCTTGATGTCTTGCATCCATTCCCTGACGGCCTTTGCGGTGTCCCGTATTCCTTCAAATTTTCTTGTAGTCCTTTGCGCCAATGCTGTCGGGGGAATATGGGATTCGGAGGCATTGTGCAATGGCCTTAGGAGTTGATCGATGTATCCCTCGGCTTGCTCAGCATGAGCCCGATATATGTCCTTTTCAGTTGTGATCTCTTCGAGCTGCCTGAGTATATTGTGCACTGAATCCTTAAATTCTTCCTTTTCTTGCTCTTTAGTGGCTCGTTCGATGGGGACAGTTGTGATGCTATAATCTGCCAGCGTTATCTGATCTGCTGGCTTGTCTACAGGCGGGGTGGCGATGTGAAGAGTGCGGTTCCTTTGCTCGTCTTTGGTCACTCTAGAATATGCCCTGGGCTTTTTCTTCCCCTTAGCTTTTGCTTGATCTATGCGCGAGAAGATATCCTCTAGATCAATGGGTGGTTTGGTGGCGGCCTTGTGCTGGGCTCTGGCAATCAACCACTCTTGAGGCACTGTCTGGGTTGATGACAAGGTTAAGTCTGCATTCTGTTCCCTGACGTTCTCAACCGACTCACCACAGATTCGTAGCTGCCCTGCCACCAGAGGAGTGAAAGAGGTGTGAAGCTCTTTGCTCGCAGCTGAATTCTCCCCTATTTCGCTGAACAACTGCCTGACATCTTCATGTGATGGTTGTTCTTCAGTTCTTTCGAGCTCATGAGTCTCATCTACCCTTTGTTCTCCTTCGACGGTGTAGTCATCTTTGGCTGTATTATGGAGCAGCAACTCGTGACGGCTCTGTTGAGTAGGTTCATGCACTTTGACCCCCTGGGTGGATGGAATCTCTCCTTCTATTTGGTTACCCAGTTTGGTCAATTCGAGGGCTCTTAGCTCAGTGTCTAGCACATCGGGCGCAGGAGGATCATTGGCTTCAAATGCATCGATGTCGCTCTGGGAAGGCGGAGCAAGTATACAATCCAATTCTACAACATCGTCGGATGAACTAGGGTCTTTTGAAGATGAAGTGACCTCTGGGCTCTTTATAGGAATCTTTTCCCTTGTTCTTTTGGACGTCTGAGTCCCTCTGCAACCCTTAGCCTTCTTTCTTTTCTCTGATTTCTCAGTTCCTTCCCGGGGTGCACTAGACGTTCCTTCATCTTCTGAAGACTGAGAATTGAGGCTGCCCATTAAATGGTAAGTGAACTGGACCCCCTCATGGATTAGCCTTTCGATCTGCTGATGTAACCATTGATCTGTGTACCTTGCTGGGGCTGCCATGACTGCCTCGAAATTAGTGATTGGGTCCTGGGACCAATCAACGCCTGGCAAGAGGTGCCTTACTGCTTCAAATTCTCGGACCTGGAGGCAATTCCCTAAATCTGTGAGCTGATCTGGGACTCGACGGTATTCAAAGAGTCGCATTTGCTACACACTCAGTCTAGAATATTCCCGTCGCCTGACCTCGTAGTCATCAGAGCAATTCTTCCAATAGTCTTCAACTGATTCCTTTGCTCTGTACCTTCTACCATAGGCTCTTTTCGCCAGATTATCATGATCAAAATATTTTCTTGGAAAATGGTCCTGTAGGCCATAAGAGGCCAGCTCTGCAAGGGACTCCTCTGCTAGGGTAGGGGTCTTCAAGTGGACATCATGGTTGCCTATGATCATAGGGAATATGAATCCAGCCTGCTTGCTTTCTCGGAGTAAGATGTCGGCCGGGTGTGACTGCCTTGCAACCTCCATAAGAATTACTTTGTCTGTTGGATACCGTGGAAGTCGGGGGGGAGCACCATCGAAGCCAGCTATTCGGATGTAGGAGAACCTTGGGAACTGAATGAACCAGGCTCCATACCTTTGTACTAGAGTAGTAGCTTGCTCTGAGAGCCTTATGTGTAATCCTCCCTGCATTAGCCTGACCAGGCGCATTGTGAAGGCGTCATTGACGCGTTCATACTGACCAACTGCATAAGCCGGGCTACTCTTTTCCCTCTGAGCTATATCTTGGTAGTGTAGTTGCGGGTAACAATCATAGACCTTCACCTGACCGGGCCCATTCCCGATTTCACCTTTCATTATCAATCCTGGCAGTGGCTGGTTCTTGGCGAACATATAGACCAAATAAGAGGTCATGGTGAAGTACTTCTTCGTTTCGAGCTCAATCAGTTGAGTGTGGATGTTATCGCTTATGATCTGGGCCCAGTCAAACTTAGACTTCCCGGCGAAGACCTGCTCTGTAAAATAGAACATCCACTCTTCAAAGTAGTTGGACTTAGGAAGTCCCATGACTTGGCTGAGTAATGTGACCATATCCCCATGCTCATTATGAAAATCACTCCTGGGGGTCTTTTTCACAATTTTGGTGCTTGAAGGCCTTTTCTCCTTGTACCATTCTTCGTTGATCAGTGCTTTGCATCGGACCGGATTCATATCATATGCCCCTTGTGCTTCATCTATGGTTGTAGCTATGGGATTGTTTGGAAAGGGGATGTCAAATGCATCACCAATGGCCTCAGGAGAGAGGTCGGCGATAGTCATATTCTCGAGGAGCACTAGTCTGGAATTTGGTTCATAATGCCGGGCAGCCTCTACTACTAATTCATAGTTCTGTATCGCTAGAGGAAATCCCGCCGCTTGGGCGATGCCACTTTCCACCATCTGCCTAGGCCTGCCATATGCGTTGGGTGAGAAGACCCGATTCCTGAAGTCTTGAATATCAATATAGCCAAGGTCGGTATCACCGTGTTGACGTGTATTTTATACACAATCATACACAGAATAAAATACCCAAAGGCATCTTATCCTCTCTTGAATAAAGTCGCTAACTGCTGAAGATTTCGCAAGAAGGATCAGTTAGGATGACTCCAATGTTCTTTTTAGTAGGGTCTCTATGTGTGGATAAGCACCAGTGGTCGTTGTGATTGCTGTGTCATCAAGGGGCCTTACGTTGCCGAAGATTTTGCTAAACTAAACAAGCTTTTTCAAAAAAATAACAAAAGGATAGGATTGGCAAGAGGTCTAATCTAGTCTAACCCTAAGAATGACTTGATGTGGACAAGACTTGGTGAGATTCTACCAACTTCAATTTTGCCATAAATTAACAACTCAATTGAAATTGATGCGATCTTCTAAGGTAACAAATGATTTTTCAATACATCAAAGATCAAAGACACTACCACGAAGGTACATATCCAAGATACAACAATGATTGAAGGTTTGAGTGATTCCAATATCTCCAGTCGACCACGCAAGGCGTTCCTACAATCAGCAAGAAGCTAGTGGTTTGGAAAGCGAATCCTACCAAAGATCAAGTCCAACACTTTGTCCTTCGAATTAACACACTACTTTGATTGAGAGTGATTCAAGAAAAATGAACAACCATGAAGATAACCAAGAGAATTGCCACAAAACACCATAACTTCAATATTTTATTGATCTCAAAGCCATCATGTACAACAATTGTTTGAATTCCTTTCTCAAAACTCAATCTTGCTACAAAAGTAAATTGCTTCTAAACTCTAATCTCTCTAATACATCAATAATCTGATCTTCTAATTTTCTCTCTTTCTAGTTACAAAATGAAATGAAATGAGGGTATAAATAGCATCCTCAATTACAATGAACGGTCTAGATCAAAAAGCAGATCAACGGTCAAGATCATGACACCTAAACCCTAATTAGGGTTTGTTACAAATAGCCTCCTTTTTACTGAACAATATTAAATGCATAACCAAATATTAAATTTGGCACAAAAACCTAGGAGACATAGACCAATGACAATTAAGATGCCATGTCATCTATAACAACCTTTCATCTAGAATCTTATTCCCTTTCCAATGCTCCTTTTTAGCATATGCAGTGAATCTTGATACGATTCCTTCGATCTCAGCAATTGGAATCTTGGAAAGATTCTTCATTCTTTCTTCCAAGTGGATGACCTGATCAAAAGCCTCGAGAAGAGCAGCGTCCCATCCAGGTTCAAGTTCCTTAGTCTTTTCAATCAGGAGCATGGTAGCAAACATCTGGTCTTGCTGCTCATCTGTGATATTAGCGTCCTTGCAAAAGGTGACCTTGATTCTATCCTCCAATTCCTGCAAATCCACATCTGTCTCAACTTCGATTCTCCTGCCAAGAATGGTACGAAGTACCTCAAATACTCTGTCCTGGATCGGGTTGATCACCTCCTCAACATGATTGCACCTAGTACTGATGTCGTCGAAGAGAACTTCCTTTATTTGGAGTAAGGTTGACCATTGAAGCAAACTGTGAGGTCCTCCATCCATGATCTTTTCCTGTGCTAAGACCTTCCTCGATGTTTGTCTGATTACTCGCAAGACAGGAATGATAACCTCTTTGGTATGAGCAAAAGCGGCTACTGTTATCATCAAGTTGTGGATAATCTCAAGAACCTGGATAGCCCTATGAATGGTCTTCATCATCCTTGTTGCAAATTCTATGGCAACTGTATGAGATTTGTCCATCCAAGTACTCATACGCTGGACCATACTCCTGAATCTCTCCGCCTCACCAATTGATTGAAGGGGAAGTGCCTGTATGGGTGATCTTGCTGGATCCTGACGTCCTAAAGGCTCATTGAGATAACTGAAATATGTTCTCCATGCACCAACCTCTCTCTCAAGCTTTCTATTCTTCTCCATTTCTTCTCTAAGCTTGTCTTTCAAGGCCTCAAATGAATCGGTGGCATCATCCATCGTCTATTCGGCTGTGGATGGACCTAGCTCAAATGTCTCTATATCATATTCCTCTGCTAGGATCTCACCTTCATACTTGTCCACGGCTGGTGTAGCTATCTGTAATTTTCTGGATCCAGTCTCATCCCTAATCATCTTGGACATCTTGGTAGCCTTCTTCTTCTCTGTCACTTCCTGAGAATGTCCAACAAGGCTCTCTAAATCAATCACATTGTCTTCGTCCTCGATCACAATCACCTTCGTTAATCTTTCCTTCAGCCAATCTGGGATAGCCGATCTTGTCTCTTTAACCTGTATCTCCTTATGCAATGCTTCTTCTTCTCTAGGAGGAGATGTTACCTCGTCATTGTTCTTGTCTTCATGTAACTCATAATCTTGGAGAGATCCACTTGGTGACCCTCGAGGTGCCTGTCCTTCTTTATCATTCTGTACCATTGACTCCATAGACTCTTCTACTTCAAGTGTCCTCTTCTCTTGTCGAGAAGATGTGCCGGATGAGCGATCTCGGTTGGCCCCTTGCTTCTTCTTGGAAGACTCTTTCTTCTCAGGTCTCTCTTTTCTCTTCGAGCCTCTTGGATGGAGATCGCCTTCACTTGCACTTCGAAGGTTGCCTTCACTTGCATTTCTGGGATTAGGATTACCTTCGCTCACACTAGCTCCACCTTCGGCTGGCTTCTCTTCCAAAGTGAAAGTCATAGCTATGCCTTGCTCTCTCAACTTCTGATGCTGCACATCAACCCATCTGCGAGTACAAGACAAGACTGGAGCCATCAAAGCATCTAGATCCACAACGTCGGGCTCATTCCAATCTAACCTTACTGATTTGCTTTCCCGATCATAGGATGACTGGAGATGTCTGCCACTGTCCTGAGCTTGGTCGGCCACTCTATAAATCTTGCATTTCCTGATGAAATCCAAAGGCAATCTAGAATGCATCTTTCTTTTCACTTCAAGATCGTCTAAGAGATTCATCATAAAATCTTCTATTTGGAACTCGTGCTTAAACTTCCTACCGACTGTCTCCTCTATATATCCATGTGGATCAAAGCTTTCTCTCAAAGCAAAGAATGAAAAAGAATACAAAGCTAACTCCTTCTCTGCGTCATCCATGGCTAAAGCATTAGGACATACCTCAACTGAATTGCCCAATATGATAGGTACCGGAACTCCATTCCCATGCCTGTGTCTGAACGCCTTCGCATAAGCTGCCAATTGTCTTGTTACCTCAAGTAACACTACTCTGTCTGTCGGATATCTCGGCAACATGTATGGAGGTGAAGGACATCCATGAACTCTAATATAAGTAAATTTCGGAAATTGGATAAACCAAGCACCGTACCTCTTCACTAGCTCCTGTGCATCCTGAGATAATCTGTTGTGAATCCCACCTTGCAACGTCCTTGTGATGTTCATCGTGAAGGTATCATTAACTAACTTGTAGTTACTTCCTGGCGGATGATGCAAGTGGACATAGGAATCACAAACCCTGACCTCGCCGGGTCCTCTTCCAATCACTCCTCTGTGAGGTAGTCCTGCGTACTCGAAGCTCCTGATCAAGGCATATATGACGTATGAACTCATGTGGAAGGACTTGGTAGCCTTGAGTCTCCTCAACTGTACGTCCAAGCAATGGCTAATCATCCTGGCCCAATGTATTGTTCCTTTTCCCTGAACTATCACCTGGATGAAGTAGAACATCCACTTCTCAAAATAGAAGGCTTGAGGGGCTCCTGTGACTCGGTTAAGCATCGTAATCAAATCTCTATACTCCTCCTGGAAATCAATCCTATGTGGTGTGTTCGGTATCTTGCTCAGGCGAGGACGACTCTTAAGCAACCAGTTCTTGTTGATGATGCTTAGGCAAGCATCTGGATCATCTTCGTGCATGAACCTGTCTCCTTCTATGCTCTTGTAGACCATATCCTTGTGCTCTGGAAGATGGAAAGCCTCACTTATAGCTTCCTCTGAAAGATACGCCAAAGTGTTTCCTTCCTTGGACACGATCGTTCTGGATTGAGGATCATAATGACGAGCACACTCGATCATCAACTCATGGCACTGCACTGCTGGAAGGAAGCCGGCCGCCTTAATGATGCCACTTTCGATTATCCTCCTGGCGACAGGTGATGGCTTGCCAATATAGGGGACCTCTCGAAACTTCTTCGTACTGAAGTTACCCAAGCTGGTATCTCCAATGTTGCTCCACTTAGACACGATCTTGGTCTCCAGTTCTTCGGTCTTTTGATCTTCCTTCATGAGAGCTGGACGACTGGTGGATGCTCCCGCCTTCGGGGTCGCCATACCTACACAACATTTCATAATAAAAAAAACTAGATTTTGCAATATACAAACATAGATTAGAGATTAATTTTTAGGAAACTTCATGATAAGTCCTTGAGTTATCATTTCCCAAAAAACGATTGAGCTATTGAAATTCAAAATTTCAAAATTCAAAACTTAAGGCTATGACGATCAAAATTCAAAATTCGAGAGAAAGGAAGATTTCGCCATACCTTGCTTGAGAGTTTAACTCTAAAATGCAAAACAAGGAAATTTGCCTAGGCAAAATTTAGAATTTGAAACTTTTCCACGTGATCTTCCTTTAGCGAATGTCCTCCTTAGCAATTCGCCACCTTTGGGGGGTCCTTGACGTAGTCTTTGGCAAGTTCGCTCAACTCAAACTCGCACTCCTTTGGATGATGTTCGCACCATTTCCTTTGCTAAATTCGCACTTCTCCTTTATGAAATTCGCACACCCCTTTGTCTACTCCAAATCGCATGTAAATGAAGGTTTAAAATGATGATTAAAAATGAAAATTTTCACCTTCCTTTATAGGCGCTTAACCCCCCATTACCTTTAGGCCGACTTGGTAATTTAAAACAAATTTAAAATAAATTTAAAGGCCGACTTTGGTAAAATAAAACAAATAAACCCCAAGCGCCCCACTTTTTATTAATAATTAATTAATTTAATGCCTTTATAATTAATTTTTTGATTTTTTAATAGGCAAAATTAAAAAATGTTTTGCGCTATTTTTTAAATGCTATTAATTAAATATTCAAATTTTATCGATTTTAGCATTTAATGAAATTCAAAAAAATGTGTTAGCGCCAAAATTTGGAGAGGTAAGGGTACAAACCATATCGCTCTGGTCCCTGGGAGAGGGACAGGAGCGAATTATCATCTTAGTCTTGATTCTTTTGCCTTTTACGTTCAAAACCATCATCTCCACGTTGAAACTGGCATGTTTGCTAGGAATCTCGAGCTTGATTGACTTGATTTTGTGGATGAATGCCTCCTAAGGTTGATATCGCCCTGGTCCCTTGGTGAGGGACAGGAGCGAACCTTGTATTTTCTCCTTGATCTTTGTTTCTTCGATCACCAATCTTCATCATGTGGCAAGCAATGACGTTATCCCTTCGTTCCAAGTTTACCTTATTCGTCCTTAACAAGGCATTTTGATGCTTAAATGGTTTTCGCCCTGGTCCCTTGGTGAGGGACAGGAGCGATTTTGTCTCCTTGTTCTAGTTGCTCACTTTTTGATGTTCAACTCCCTCGCATATCATCTTCTTAAGACACCTTAGACTTTGTGCAACTTTGTACGTCCTTTACTTAGCGTGATTTTTGAAGGAAATGGCTAGTATAGTGAATATCGCCCTGGTCCTTGCCTGAAGGACAGGAGCGAACTTTAGTAGTCTGGGCTCATCTTTGTTTCCATCAATTTGCAATCACCTTCACAACGTAGAATGAGGTCCTTTGATCCTTATTGAGCACTCGAAACGTGATCAACATCCAAAACTTAAGCCTCCATAGAAATTTCGCTCTGGTCCCTGACTGAGGGACAGGAGCGAACTAGGGCATTTAGTGCAAAATCTTCATCATATTGACTTGCAATTGTCTTCAAGGCGCAAAATGATGTTCCTTACTTCCTTTCAAACACTTGAAATGTGATTAATTAACATGAATTTGGACACATTTGAACATTTCGTTCTGGTCCCTTGGAGAGGGACAGGAGCGAATTTGGGTATTTGAGTGTAAATCCTTCATCCTTGGTGGTCCTTGCAACTTCGTTCTTCGTCGAGACACCTCAAAACGTCCTTGCCACCCTGTATCCTGACTTGGAGTGATTTAAACTTGAGTGGAAGGCAAGATAACTAACATTTCGCCCTGGTCCCTGGCTGAGGGACAGGAGCAAATTTTCACTTGTAGGCTCCATCACACTTTGCTAACTTCCAAAATTATCTTCAACGGTCTTGTTGTGCACCCTTTCATCCATCCTTGGCCTGGAGTTTGTTCTAACTTGGCGAGAAATTGGCCTAAGGGAGAAATCGCTCTGGTCCCTGACTGAGGGACAGGAGCGCCTAGGCAAATATGGGGTTCATCAGGCGTCTTGCAATCTTCAATTTGTCTTCAATAGGTTCATTACACTTGCCTTGTTTGACTCAAACTCAAAACTTGCTTGCTTTTTGTCCAAATTTTACCCTATGAGGAAGTTCGCTCTGGTCCCTGGGAGAGGGACGGGAGCTACCACTGAATTTCGCCCTGGTCCCTGACTGAGGGACAGGAGCGAATTAGCTTCTAGGTCCAATTTTCTTCACGAAGGCACTTCCAAATTATATTCAATTGATGAAACATATCTCCTTTGATCTCCTCAAATCGTCAAATTGTTCAAATCCAGCAAGGACAAGGCAATGCTTGATTTTGAGCTCCGGTCCTTCACTGAGGGACAGGAGCGATTTTTGCTCCTGGCACATTTCCGTGTTTGTAAAATTCTTCAAATTATATTCAATGGAAAGAACATGCCTCCCTTTATCATTTCTAATCCGAAATTCATCTTGATCCTGCAGAGACAGTAAAATTTTGAGAAACAAGCTCCGGTCCTTCACTGAGGGACAGGAGCGATTTTGCTTCCACAGGCCAAAATATCAAGATTTTGGGATTTTAATCACTTCACAAGGTGAAAACAAGTCATTTCCAATGCCCGGGATCAATTATCAAAATTTTCAAAATTTGGTCAAAATTACTCAATCGGACAAAAATCAAAAAATCTCATCATTCACACTTAGACAAATTTGGACTTTGCATTCAAAATTCCAATTGAAACTAGACCAACTCACTTAGCCTCTGGCGAATTTACTTTATTCCAAATTGCATCCTACGAGAGGAAGCTCAAAAAAACTCTCAAGATTGACTGGACTCTGGCTTGAAAACACAGAAACAGAAACCCTAAGGCTTGACCCTAGTCCAGACAACTGGCATACTAAACCAAAATCCTAAAAAGCAGAGAGAAAGGCGAGCAAAAACGAGCAAAAAGAGGGGGTCCCCATTTTAATGGGGCGATGTGTGAAATGGTCACAACATCTGGCGACACCACTGAGAAATGTTGAAAAATATTTGGGAATCAATCTTTCTAGAAGAAAACTCAAAAAACCTCCCTCAACAAAACCAGGAGTTAAGAAACACTTACAAGAAGAGACCATCATATTGAAACAAAGTATCAAGTCCACAGTTACCCATGTGTGTGCAAATGCGTTAATTCCCCTCAACAAGACAATCATGATCTTCAGGCTCCCCTGTGATAAGCTACGTAGTTTGTCTAGACTCCAAAAGCATCCTGGATAGAGCCTCGCTGCCAGTCAGACGTCCATAGTCCCGGCGAGGTTATCGCCGCAAGCTCACGAACATTGCTCCATTGCCAGCCAGGCGTCTATAGCCTCGATGGAGTTACTCGTAAATTCCCTTTTAGCCAATTTGATATTTCCTTTTAGCTCATCTTCTTTTTTTTTTTTTTTTTTTTTTTTTAGATACTGCTTTTCAGTTCCGTCAATTCTTTTGGCTCGTGAGCAGTGAAGCTCACTAGGGTTTGAGGATTGCGGTGGCGCTGAAGTCAGACTTTAGATTTTTCACTGATCACAGCTTCGCCTGGAAACCATAACGACTCGAAGATTATAAGTGTGAAAAGATATAATAACTGGAGGACAAAAATACGTGAGCTTAATAAGCTAATCTTGCTTCAATGCAAATATGTCCTGACTCAAAGCTTTATTAAAAGAAACCCCCTGTGTAATTCCAAAAGACCTCATGATTTTCCAAATGCAACCAACAACCTAGCGGGAAGTCAGAGCGTTACATGACAAAATCACCCAATACCAAATGGATACCCCCTCAGGACAAAACAACTAACCTAAAACAAAACACCTAAACTAAAAAAACGAAAAACAAAGCGAAAGGCAAACCAAAGCGAAAAGAAAAGCAAACAAACGAAAAACAACGAAAGCAAACTAAACTAACTATGTACAAGGGAAGGCCTTAGGCATCTTAAGATTGGAAATAATGTTTGAGATACCTCCCATTGACAGGCAATGGGATGTCTTCTCCAGTTAAAGTCTTCAACCTAAATGCATTTTCCCCCAATATCTCTGAAATTTGATAAGGGCCTTTCCAGAGCTTATCAAACTTGTCATGTTCTCCTCTTTTCTCATGTGCCTTGTCCCAATATAGGACGAGATCTGAGATCCGGAATGCTTTGACTCTAGCTTGTCGATCGAACCATCTTTTCACCACTCCTTGGTGTTTCGCAAAAGTTTCTAACGCTTGATCTCTCTTTTCTTCCAAATTCATTAACTGCGTCAATCGGGCTTGAACGGCATCAGTGTCTTCCATGTACTCCTGAATAAATCTCAAAGTCGGGATCCTGAGTTGCATGGGAAAGACTGGATCTTGGCCATAAACCAGAAAATAAGGTGAAATGCCTAATGCGTTCTTAGTCCTGTTCGGTCTGCCCATAAGGCGAATCTCAATTGGGTATGCCATTCTCTCGGGCTTCTTTCTAGCAATTTCTTGATAACACTGAGTAAGTTCTTGTTGG
The DNA here is from genome assembly GCF_030272615.1 of Cryptomeria japonica. Lineage (NCBI taxonomy): Eukaryota > Viridiplantae > Streptophyta > Pinopsida > Cupressales > Cupressaceae > Cryptomeria > Cryptomeria japonica. Next base: position 420,688,716 of record NC_081411.1, on the reverse strand, counting down.
TTGACTCAGCTAACCCATTACCCTGAGGATAATAATTTGATGAAAACTTGAGGGTTATTCCATATTCAAAAGCCCAATTCGAGAATCTCAATGATGTGAATGCCGATCCATTGTTGCAAACCAACGCATAAGGACATCCAAACCTTGTGATTATGTTTTCCTCTAGGAATTTGATTACAACTTCAGTAGTGCAAACTTTAAGTGCTTGTGCTTCTGACCATCTGGTACAATAATCAGTAGCTGTGATAATATACTTGTGTTGTGCTGAGGATGCGGGATTGATGACACCAATAAAATCCATCCCCCATTTTGCAAATGGTCTGGCTTCAATCACTGGGTTTAGTGGCATGGCAGGATTCCTTTCTCTAAAAGCTGCAACTTGGCATGTGTGGCAAGTCCTGATATGATTAAATGTATCTTTGAAAAGTGTAGGCCAGTAATATCCTGCCCTTAGGATCTGGTGAGCTGTAGCGAGGTTGGCTCCTTGTCCAGTCCCAAACTTGGAATGGAAATGTTCGATTATCTGTTTAGCTTCATCTTTGCCAACACACCTCAAATATACTCCTTCATGATTTTTGCGATATAAAACAGATCCTTGAAGCATGTAATGTTGACACTTCATTCTTAGTGCTCTCTTCTGTGTGGGCGTCATGCGAGCAGGACATCTGTGATTAAGTAAGTATGTCGCAATATCTTTGTACCATTCATCAGGGGTGACATCCTCTAATTCGTAAATTTGCTGGACTAATCCTGGTCCATCAATCGCCAATGTCTGCGCCAAAGCTTGTCCTCGAACAAGTTTCATGGGCTGGATTTCAATATCAAATTCTTGAATAATGGCGACCCACTTGCCTCTTCTTTCTCCTAGTTCATTTTGCATGAGAAGAGTCTTGACTGCTGCATCAGGCACTATTGCATAAATTTTGGCCCTCAGGAGGTAATGTCTGAATTTCTTAACTGCCTTTACCAGTGCGTATGCTTGTTTTTCAATGTTGGGATATCTGAGTTCTGCATCTTTCAGCGGGGTACTCATGAATGCGATTGGATTTTCATCCTTTTCCTCACTTCTCTGGGTGAGAATAGCGGCACAAGTGTAGTCAGAAGCGAAGGAATATAGATAGAAGGGCTTGTGATAATCTGGATTGATCAATACTGGTGCTTCTGTAATTGCCGTCTTTATCTCCTCGAATGCCCTTTTGGCTTGTGGAGACCATTCAATCTTTGCGTCTTTCTTCAACATCTCATTCAGGGGTCTGACTATCTCGGCAAATCCGGTAATGAATTTTCTGACGAAGTTAATCTTGCCGAAAAATGATTTGAGTTCCTTCTTGCTAGCCGGCAAATTAATAGTGGATATGGCCTTTACTCTTTCAGGATCGATGGAGATTCCTCTTTCTGAAATAACATGTCTTAAAAGTTTTCCTTCTGTTACTCCAAATATACATTTCTTTGGATTGAGAGAGACACCGTATCTTCTGCACCTTTGGAAGACCCTTCTTAAGTCGTCCACATGATCCTCTCTTTGCCTAGAGAAAACTGTGATATCATCCATATATATAACAATGCATTTTCCAATTAAGTCCCTGAAAGCGATATCCATAGCTCTCTGGAATGTGGCCCCGACATTTATAAGTCCAAAAGGCATTCTCTTATATGCGAATGTTCCCCACTTGGTGGTAAAAGCAGTCTTTAGTCGATCTTCGGGCTCGACCAGAACTTGGTTATATCCTGAATATCCATCTAGAAAGGACATCATCTGAGACCCATTGACAATCTGCAATACTTCATCTAGTGATGGTAGCGGATAATTGTCCTTTTCTGATGCTCGGTTGAGATTTCGGAAATCAACACACAATCTGATCTCTCCATTTTTCTTTCTGACAGGTACCAGGTTGGCGACCCACGTCGAGAGTCTCACTGGGAAGATGATCTTGGCTGAGAGCAGCTTCTTCACTTCTTGGTATATCAGGGGTTCCAACAAAGGATTAACCGGTCTTTGTCTCTGCCTGAATGGTTTGCTCCCTGGCTTCAAAGGGATTGTGTGAGTAATAATTGTAGTGTCGTAGGTTTTGAGATCTTCATAACTCCATGCAATGACATCTGGGAAATCTCTCATATTTTTCAGGATCCCATTTCTTTCAGTCGCTGTGCAGGACTTTCCAATAAAAACATTCTTAGCTTGTATATCATCACCTAGATTGATTGTGTCGCACACGTTTCCTTCCATGCTGTGGTTCTTCTTTTCTTTCAATTTATCAGGATCAAAAATTCTTTCCAATTCTACCATTCCTTTTGGAATAGTGTTTGTCTTTAAATTCAGGACACCTTCGGCATCAAATTCTGCTTCTCCCACTTCTTCTTCATCAATGATCTGGGCTATGAAGACATCTGTGTTAGTTAAGAAATCCAGGATGTGCTTGTCGTCCAAAAACTTGAAAATTGGTGATGTTATCTGGGACCGAAGGTACTGATACTAACTCGACTGTGAATTTCTTCAATCCTTCCATTGCTAATGGTATCAATGAATTGGCGGCTTGTGCAAGGGAATTAGCCACTTGATTCTGATGTCTATATATAGAATTGATATTGAAAGCCTCAAAACTCTCAATGAGATCCCAGACTCGATTTCTGTATCTGGTCAATCTTTTGTCATGGCAAACATACTGCTTCCTGATTTGTCTTATAGCTATTTCTGAGTCTCCATATACTTGCAGTATTTTCGCCCCTTTTTTGATGGCTAACAATAATCCATGAATCAAGGATTCATATTCAGCTACATTGTTGGTGCAAGGAAATTGTAATCTGTGAGCGGCAAGGTAGGTCTCTCCTGTTGGGCTAATTAATTCATAGCCAGCTCCAGATCCTTGTTTAGACTTAGATCCATCAAATCTTAATGTCCATATTGCATTTTCTTGATTTTCTGTCTCTGGGCCTTCCTGACTTTCAGTTGATGTATCGGATAAGGTTTCATCTTCCACAGAACTCTCGGTCTCTGAATCTTGAATTTCTTCTAAGATCAATGCCTGCGGGGCTCTCTTGTATACTTGTTCTAATGCGGTTTGACATAAAGCACAAGATAGTTCTGAATGGACGGCATTGTGTATCCTACACCAATTTGGAAGGATCAAATCTCGGACGAATGCTAAGTTACAAAGTTGCACACTTTGCTGTATGTTTCTATGTACGAATCTCCTGAAATTTTCAAACATTCCTTCATCTTCTTGGTCGGATCCTTGATCACTTTCGACGACAATTTCGGTAGATTCCATTACTTCTTGCTGGCCATCTTCATCTTGTATGTTTCGTATCATCAGGACTTCCTCCACTTTGGGCTTGTATGTCCCCAGATCGGACTCTAAGAACAGGACCTCATTGTCTTCCCCATACTCGGTTATCATAAGTCTCAATCTTGGGGTGCTATCGATCTTGATTTGATTTGTCTTGATTTGATTAATTTCAAGAGAGACAAAGCATGAAAAGCTCTCCTAAGTTTAAAAAAAAGATGCAATTTCTGGTGAAGCCTTACGAGTGAATTGTAGATTTCGAGTGCTTTGAACAACGTTTTATAAGTGAAAGAGATGCAGATTTCCAAAAATTCAAGCATTTTAATCAAATTTCACGCATTTGTCTATTTGATTTAAGCATCTTCAGATGATCATACGGGACAAAGCGTACTTACTTGATGAGAGCGGATGGCGAGAGATTGCCCGACCTTGCCGCGTGAAATGAACGGACGATTCTGCAAAGTTTCGAATTCCAACGGTTATCTTCTTGATTTAAACTTTTCGCAGTTGTTGGACGAGAGAGAATTTATCGTTTTAAATGGTTTTTTACCCTGGGCAATTGGCAATTTAAATTTGAATGCTTTGGAAAAGTTTACACAACGCTTTACCTTGAATATGATTTACACGAAATTGGTTCTGTCTCCATTTCAAATCTGTTGTGATCTTCTTTGCACGAAATGCAGCAGCATGGAGGGGGTTTATCAAATTTTGAATTTCCCAATTTGGGTCCGTGCGCAGCGATTTTGGAGAAATGGAGGACTTTAAAATTTCGAATGATTTCACCTTTCAACTTCGGACCTTGGAGAGTTTAGAGACCCCTTTGAAATTTAAATTTTGCCTTCTATTCAATCCCAAGGGCAAACTTTGGATCAATAACGTTTTCCCCTTTTGCTTTCGCAAATTTGGCATTTGACATTTCGCGATTTGCAGGCTTCTGACGAATTTTGGAGCTCTTGGGTCTTGGCGAACTGAAGTTTTCGGAGGAATCACACTACTTGCAGGAAAACTTCGGACCTACCTCAGGCAATTTAACGTTATCTGCAAGCTTCTGGCAAATTTCGGAGATCACCGCCTTGGAGAAAACTTCAGAGCTCTAACACCTCTTCTTTTGTGATTTGCCATTTTTCGCGATTTTAACCTGCTGGGAATTTGGGCGCTTGAAGTGCATTTTGCGACTTGGAAACAGACTTCGGAGCTTTAAGCGTTTTGCATTCATCGCAATTTCGGACCTTGGAAATGATTTTGCTTATTTCGGAGCTATTGAATGCAGTTTGCAAAGTCGAGGCTCTTTGGAATTTCGGAGCAAAGGTCCGAATTTGGGGCGTTTTAGTGAATTGATGTTTTCGGACCTAAACGCCCTTCTTGCAACTTTCGACACTTTATATTTTTTCTTTTTAAAAAAATCGCCCCAGGGTCTGAAAATGGAGACTTCAAGTGATTTCGGACCTTAAAGCATTTTCGCGATTTTACCATTATTTCGAAATTTTGGAGCTGGGGTCCGAAATTGAGGTTGTAAGTGCTTTTCGGACCTCAGCGTCTCTTGGGTATACTTCGCGTTTTTACACTTTTATCCCAAGGTCCGAATTTGGACGCCTCAAGTGATTTCGGACCTAAACGCCTTTTTATAAATACGATATACTTTCACTTACCTCCCCAGGGTCCGAAAATGGGTGTCTAAAGCGAACTTCGGACTTGGAGGAGTTTTAACAAGATTTCGCACTTTCTACATTTTCGACCCAGGGTCCGAAAATAAGAACCTTAAGTGATTTTCGGAGCTAGAGCATATTTGGAGTACTTCGCGATTTTAACGTTTTTATCCCAAGGTCCGAATTTGGGGATCTTAAGTGATTTCGGACCTCAGGACACTTTTGGCAAATTTTAAAAGGGACTTCGGACCTAAACACCCTTTTTAGACATTCGATACCCTCTCATTTGCACCCCCAGGGTTCGAAAATGGGTCTCATGGCGAGTTTCGGACTAAAATGCTCCTTTTACAAATTTTGGAGCTTCAACGCCCCTTTTGCGATTTGCCATTTTTAAAATTTCGGAGCTAAAGTCCGAATTTGGGACTTCAGGGCATTTTTCAGACCTTGAAGGTCTTTTGGGAATACCTCGCATTTTTACACTCCAGTTTTCGCCCCAAGGTTCGAATTTGGGCATTTTTTAGTGATTTTTGGACCTGGAGCTACCTTTTTGCAACGTTTAAAAGCATTTTGCATTATTTTCGGACCAAATGGGAAACATCAAATTTTGAAATTTTTGCCCTAGGGTCCGGAATTCGGCCCCCTAGGCGATTTTAGCAACTTTTAACTTAGTGAAATTCTAACCCCTTTTGGCCTCTGGGTCCAAAATTTGGCCCTTAAGGGAATTTTGAAAACTTACGTAAAACATCGGACCTCAGACCAGTTTTCGCCAGATTCCACAAATTTGGATTTTGGAGGCTTCGGAATCCTAAGACATTCGGGCAAGCTTCACGACTTTAGCATTTGGGTCAGGGAGTTTGATCCTTCATCAGCAGGCGAAAATCATCCTTCATTCAAATCCTACAAACATTCGCGGGGATAAACCTTATGCAATCCGCTTCGTAGCTCTTGTGCGAAAAACGACGACTTTGGTCCTCGTGCGACCTTTAGGCGCACTGCCTTTGCTTGGCGGGCTTCGCCAATTCCTACCACCTTACGCCTATCCAAGGCGATTTTTAAAACTTCGAACAAACTCTTGGCACTCACGCTTGAGGGCTAGACTAGCCGGGAGGATTCATCGGCTCTTTTCTTTGACATCATCACTTCACGGACTAGTCGCGGACTCGCTCGAAAAGACGCGAGACACTCTGCGCGAAACTCAACAGGGCAAAGACGAACGGCCCAAAACAGGAAGGGGGGACCCTGTTGGCGACAGGGAGTGTGTGCAACGCACAACACGATGGACTGGTCCAAGAGGGGCCAGTAGCTCAGTGGTAGAGCACTCCAGCAGCGTATGGAAGGTCCTAGGTTCGAGTCCTATCTGGTCCATGCATAGTTGAAAAACTCGGACTCGCCACGGACTCGGCAAACCAAAAATTTGGACTCGGACTCGGACTCGTGAAAGACTCGTGAAAGACTCGGCAAGGACTCGGCAAAAAAAAAACCGTAGTTTTACAAAAAAACATAAAGAAATTAATGCATTTAGAGAACATAAGAGCCATAATTGAAACATTACACATGTCACATACTCATAGTTTCAAACTTTCAACTCTAGAATGTATAATACCAAGATTTCTTCAATGCTAATTATGCTTTTATATGGAGCCTACTCAGACTCGGAGGTTAAATTTTCCCTACTTCCATCGGCGCAATTTCCCCCTATATTTTTCGACGGGGGTTTGGGGGCAACGCCCCCAAGTTGGGGTCAAGGGGCATTGCCGAAGGATTCTGAAATTTGACTGAGTCTGGAAAATTGAAGAATCCTCCAAAAACTAGATTTTGCATTATAAAAACTGGAGGTCCGAAACCACTCTCAAACATCCTGACAGTATATATGGAATATAACTTAAAGTCTGGAATGTCATCTTGATCTTCAAATGCCCTGAAATTTGGCTAAGTCTGGAATGTCTTTCTGATCCTGAAATCTGACTAAGTCTGGAAAATTGAAGAATCCTCCAAAAACTAGATTTTGCATTATAACTCCTGGAGGTCCGAAACCACTCTCAAACATCCTGACAGTATATATGGAATATAACTTAAAGTATAAGTTCTTATACTTAAATGTTATATTCCATATATGAATCCTGACAGAGAGCCCAAATTTTTTCACATGTTAAACTCAATTTTAAAGCTTGCATGACATTTTTTCTGGGTTGCGCGAGTCCATCTGAAAGACTCGCGAGTCCATGCAAAAGACTCGCGCGAGTCCTTGCAAAAGACTCGCGAGTCTTTCAAATGGACTCGCCAGGACTCGCGAGTCCTGGCGAGTCGACTCGTGGCTCCCATGGACTCGCGAGTCCGTGGCGAGTCCACGAGTTTTAAAACTATGGGTCCATGTCTCAACATGGTATCAGAGCCAGGTCTAGGCTAGGAGCCCCAAGCACACAAGAAGTGTGGCTTAAGGGGGGGTGTTGGTGTTGGAAATAAGCCACACCTGGACCGACGATGGACTGGTCCAAGAGGGGCCAGTAGCTCAGTGGTAGAGCACTCCAGCAGCGTATGGAAGGTCCTAGGTTCGAGTCCTAGCTGGTCAATGTCTCAACATGATTTGCATTTCAATTAGTCACAACCAAGTACCTTTTTTGCCATGTCACCAAGTATTGTAGTCACATGTTTTCTCAAGGAGTTCCAACAGTTTTGAGGGCAAGTACAAAATCAGTTTTGAAGGTGCTGTGTCTTCCTCAGGCTTTGGGTGCATCTCCAACAAACACCAACGGTTTCAACATTCTCTTTTGCAGGATTAAAGTGCTATTTGTCTTGTGGTGCAGTAGAGATACCTTGGGCATATTCTTTTGTAAAATGGTTGTCAAATGAAAAAGTGACATGTGTACATGGCTTTACGCTTGTTGCTCCCTTGTTTCTATAAAATGGAATAACGAGCCATTGTACAAGGATTCTAAGTTTTTGTCAAGTGAGGTCTTTTCTTGTAAAGTGTCAGGTTCAGGTGTTATAGTATGAAGTGATAGTTTGTTCATGTGATACTTGTATAGCAAATATTTCATTCAGAATTCATGAAGAGTTATACAATTTTCTATTGCATTGTGTCCATAATATTGTACTCAATACGTTTGGAAATATAATGAGCAAGCTCCATTTGTTTTATCTCTGTGATGTTTTCATGGTGCAGGTTCTATTCTTTGCATCTTTTCAAGTAGAAGATTAAATTGCTTTGGGTAGAAGATAAAGGTTTGGGTATAATATTGAGGATCTAGAAGAAGAATTGTGATGGAATCTACATTTGGGGGTGTTAATATTATGCACTGATGCTATGAACCCACTAATTGAAATCCAATTTGCTGTATATGTGCTATTTTCTTTCTAAAATTGACTCTGCAATCCTAGATAGGGATCAGTCAAAAATTCTTGTCTCTATTAGTTAGAATCACACTCAAATTGCTAAATCACAAATTTACTTTCAATATGTTTCTTTGTTTGTAGTTGAAATATATGTTCTTAGGACGAGCAATGCATATCTTCCAAGAATTGAGCCATTATTGCATATTTTATGTTTTGTTGGTCTAGTTGAGTGAGAACATTTCTGTTTTACAATACCCAAGTTGTCAAGTGAGTATATTATCAGGTATTGTCAAAGGATCACCCTCCATGGCCTTGCATAGCCAAAAGTGTAGAGGAAATCAATCTTGTGGTTGTTTCCTGTTCGTTGGCAACTGACTTAAGATCTTTGAGTATGAGAAAGTGGTAAATTTTTAGAAGATTTTAAGTTTTAGTTGGTGGAACCAACAACACTAAGGTGCCCATTAAATTATTTTAATCAAAATAGCAAACTTAGTGAAAATAATTAAAATATAACTCAATATTACAGTCGAGTTGTGGAAATGCTCAAAAAGAATTGGAATTGAAAATTGACCGCACTAGAGTGATCTTGATGAAGAATAATGAGAATTGGACCGGACCGGGTGACTTACTATAAATAGATTCTCTCTCCAAGAATCTTGGAGAACACACCAAAAGTTAGAAATAACATTGGAAAGTGTCATATGAGTCCTCTAGACCATTTGGAGCTCATTTGTAACATCAAATAACCCTTCTATTCAGGCTGACACACATCCAAAAGGTTAGTGTCAATTGCAATGCAAGCGAACCAAAAAATGGGTACATTACAATTTAAAGGAGGTAAACAAATTTAAGTACAATCGGAGACAACTTCCTGCTGGTTAAAGCATAGACCAATATTCAGCTATGCTCAACATAGATGGATGTTGACGAGTGGATAAAACTGAGACTAAGTGAAAACCACATGAAATAAACAACTAACTTGCATATAAAGCTGAATTAGAAAGATGGATTTTGCCAACACTAAGCTTGATGAAATACAATTGTCTATCAATTCAATACAATGAGATTATAAACATGCAATCATAGTGACAATACTTTCAACTTCAATAATAGTTTCTACAACTTAAGCATGACTTCCACCAATATTCATTAATAAAAACACAACACTCTTGACTTCAAAGGTTGATTGAATATTTTTGCAGCGTAGGCTTATTAAATGGTAAATTGATATTAAACTAATGAAGCGAAGGAAATACATATAGGCAATTTACATTAGGATGTTTCTAAATCTTCAATTGAGAACTAACTTAGAAACTATCTAAGAAAACTAAAGACGACTAAATAAACTAAATGACCATTAAATAATTAATTAATTACTCTATTGCTTTCCCTTAATGATCATCCTATCAACTACACCAAGTTGCCCCCTAAATTTTACAAACATGTCTGGGCTCAGAGACTTGGTGAGAATGTGTGTAGTTTGGTCCATAGTTGGAATATATTGCAAGACCATAGTTCCATCTTCAACAAGTTGACAAATGAAATGACAATGAAGCTCAACATGTTTGGTTTGCTCATGGAAGATTGGACTCTTAACAAGTTTTAGCACCCCTTGATTGTCACAGTACAAGGGTGAAGGCCCTGCTTGAGAGATTTTCATGTTAGAAAGCATACTTCGAAGCCAAATTGCCTCACATACTGCCTTAATAGTTCCCAGATACTCTGTTTCTTACTAGTCCATGTGACTTCGCTTGTGCCAAGATTGAAGACAAACCCAAAAGTAGACTTCCTGCTTGCTTCTTACTAGTCCATGTGACTTCACTTGTGCCAAGATTGAAGACAAACCCAAAAGTAGACTTCTTGTCTATTGTGACCCTTTCACAACATCACCCCATCAAAATGGGGACCCCCTCTTCTCTTCAAGTCGTAGTGTCTTTTAGCATGATATCTCTCTCACAAATTTGAGTGAGTGGGGTAAGAGTTGTCATCAATTTGACTGATCAAAGCCTATGGTGGCAAAACATTGAATAGGAGATGCAAGCTGAGCATGGTTAGAGGGAAGTTTGATGGAGGAGTCTCTTAGATCGATTCTAGTCAACTATGCAAGCTCTCCTTCGTCATCCAAGTGGTTTGATCATACTTCATCAAGAGGCAACTTGCAGGAGCAAAATTTGGCTAAGTAAATGAAAAGTTCCTTTGCTCCTTCGTAGGAGCGAAATCCACTTCCTTTGCTCCATTCTTGGAGTGAATTTTGCTTCCTTTGCTCCTTCTTAGGAGCAAATTCCCTCTCCAAGCCTCCTATGACATCTAAAATTCCATTTGGTCATCATATGATGTCTTAGTTTGAGCAATGAAGTCAATCCTCAATCAGCAACCTAAAATTTGGCTAAGTACAAGGTCATTTCCATTGCTTCCCTTCAGGAGCGAAATTGACTTCCATTGCCCTCATCTTGGAGCGATGTGGACTTCCTTTGCATATTTGAGGGCGATGATTAAGTCTAGTGCCTTTAACATCATTGAAAGAGGTAAATGCATCATGATTTTGACAAAGGAAAGAATGGAGATGGCAAATTTGGAGTGACTTCCTTTGCTCCCCACCAAGAGCGAAATTGACTTCCATTGCTCCCCTTTAGAAGAGAATTGCTCTTCCTTTGCTCATTCATAAGAGTGAAGTCATCTCCAAGGCATTCATTGAGGGGAATTTGATGACTTTTGTGCATGGAAACTAAAAACCTAAGATATGAGTTGATGAAACCAAGCTAGAAGGGCTAATTTGAGGTCACTTCCATTGCCTAAGTCTTGGAGCGAAAAAAAATTCCATTGCCTAAGTCTTGGAGCAAAAAACACTTCCATTGCTCCTCATCTGGAGCGAATTGCTCTTCCTTTGCTCTTTCATGAGAGCGAATTTGCTTCTAAGGCCTCACATGAAGGTAATTTGATGCATATGAGTTGATGAATGGAGAGTAAGTGGATGAAAACTGAGCTAAGTGTCTAAATTGCAATGACTTCCTTTGCTCCCCTTTAGGAGCGAAATATGCTTCCATTGCTCCTTCTCAGGAGCGAAATCACCTTCTTTTGCTCTTTCATGAGAGCAAAATTCCTTCTTAAACATTTTTAATGATGATTTGATGACTTTTGCACAAGGAGGATAAAAACTTTAAGTATGAGTGGATGGAATGGAGAGTAAGTAGATGAAACCGAGCTAATTTTCTAATTTGAAGTGACTTCCTTTGCTCCCCTTTAGGAGCGAAATCTACTTCCATTGCTCCTTCTCAGGAGCGAATTCAACTTCCTTTGCTCTTTCATGAGAGTGAAATTCTCTCCTAGGCATTTTTAATGATTATTTGAAGCATTTCACATAAAGGGGATAGACTTAAGACATAAGAGGGCACATTGATAAAATCTAACTAAGAGGGCTGAGTCTAATGTCATTTCCATTGCCCATGATTTGAAGTGAACTTCACTTCCATTGCCGTGATGTTGGAGCGAAAATCATTTCCATTGCCCTCACCTTGGAGCGAATTCCTATTCCGTTGCTCCCTTCTAGGAGCGAAAATTACTTCCTTTGCTCCCCTTTAGGAGCAAATTGCCCAATTACCACACCTAGCAATGCAATTGAAAACACATTTGGCGCCAAAGTTTGAATTTGAAGGAAAATATATTAGGTCGGCCACCTTGAGGAAACAATTTTAATTTTATTTGATTAAAATCAGGTTGGCCTTCACCTCAAAAGACACATCCTTTGCCTTAAGCGCCTATATAAGAGCATTCAAAATACTCATTTGATCATCATTTCAAAGTAATTCACTTCTCTAATAGAAAATTCAAGAGAAGAGCAGCGAATCTAAATAGCATTAGCATCAAATTTGACCGAAAAGACAGCGAATTTGATAATAAGAGCAGAGAATTCAATCATAACTACAGAAAAAAGGAGCAGATTTATTCATAGGAGAAGTGAATTCTATCATAAAGATTGTAGATTCAGTCATCAAAAGGGAGCGAATTCTATCAAAACAATAGTGAATCTCATCAAAAAAAGGGTGAACCTATGTGAAGTGAATTCACTTATTTGCCTTTGGCACCAGCAAACTTCTTAGACATTATCAGACATATCTCTTGATTAGAAGCATCAATTCAAAGTTAAAATCATTAAAATCAGAGGTATGTATAAAATGTATTAGGTGCACTTCTGATTTAGGTTAAATCTTGATCATTTTGGATGAATTAGACCTCTTTCATGCTGCAAATTCATTAGAAAGTTTAGATGAGCATACTGAAAATAGGTAATTAGTGATGTTCAATCTTTCATTTTCAGATTTGCTTAGATCTTAGGGGCATCAATCATCACTTATAGGCTTGAAATCAATAATTCAAAGACTCTTCACCATAAACCTAACTTAGAAAACTCTATTAGGTGAAGAATGACAGCACCAAAGACAAGTGGGGCCAGTGAACATCAAGCACTTATCAAGGAAGATCAAAAGGGAGAGGTGTTGGAGACTAAGATCACGTCTCATTGGAGCAACATAGGAGATACCAACCTTGGGAAGCTTGATCTCAAGAAATTCTGAAGCTCGTCATACCCAAGCAAGCCCACTGCGACAGCCAAGAAGATGATGGATAGTGGAATCATCAAGGCAGTTGGCTTCCCTCCTGCCATTCAATGCTATGAATTGATGGTCGAGTGTGCCAAACACTACGATTCCCACACAAGGATAGTTGTGTCGAAAGATGGAAGAGTGCTTGCCTACCTTTCAGAAGCTGCTATCAATGAAGCCTTCCACCTACTTGAGCCGAGAGACATGATCTATAAAAGCATAGGAGCTAAGGTAGTTTATGAGGATGATCCGGAAGCATGTTTGGAAATTATCAACATGTATTGGCTATTGAAGAGTAGACTTGACAAGAACAAGATGCCTGGTAGGCCACATATAGTTGATTTCAAGGACGAGTTCAGGGATTTAATCACTCTACTCAATCAAGTTGTAGGTGCATCTCAAGCATTCTACTTCGAGAGTTGGATGTTCTTCTTCATAGGGACAGTCACCCATGGCAAGGATACAATCAATTGGGCAAGACTTATCAGCAATAGCTTGGATGTTCAACTAAGGAGACTCATCCGGACTAGGACATTCAATATGAGCTTTTATGTCATATACACTCTTGCTAGGAATTATGAGTATGCTGGATTGATGTATAGAGGCATAGTTGGAAGAGGACTTGGAGAAATAAGAGCTTGTGAGTCATATACACAGCTACACCATCCGACTAGGCAACATTACAGAAGAGTCAATGATGCCTTCACTATGCATAACACAAGGATTCTACAAGGTGGGATTCATCAACGGTTGTCTCTGGGAGCACAAGCATTAATCAAACAATTTGGTGCGTGGTTCATTCAATTCTCGAAGTTCACCTACATAAGGATTCAAGGATGCCCTTCTCCTCCTTACATGTTGCCACGCTATCCAAAAGATAGGGTAGTGTTACTTGAGGTGGCAAGACAATTGATGGTATATGCCAAGGCACTACGACATAAACATGGGTCCAACATTCCTTTCCGCATTTCACTTGGAGATTCTATAGAAGTTTGCCCCTCCCTTCAAGCAGCTGAAAATGCCGAAGAAGAGTTATCTCTCTATTCACTTACACCATGTGCTCCTAGAGATAACTTTGATCCTTATGATAACGTCAGAGGAGTTGCTGGAAAGAAGTATAAGCATATATGGCAATTGGAAGACTTTTGGATGAATGCCCAAAATGATTTTGAAGTTAAAAGAAAAATGTAGTCCAGGCTACCTCTTGACTTCATTCGGAAGTGCAAAGTCTTTAGTGTTGCTGATCAAGCACAAGATAGAGGCAAGTTTCTCCAACCGACTTATGAGAAGGAAGACAAGGAGATAAAGATCAATTGGGTTGAGATGGAAGTCACAAATTTGAAAGAATTGATGAAGCAAGTCTTAGCCTACACATGACGATGGGTAGAGGTCCAACATCAGAAGTTGAAGGAACAAAATATGACAATGACATTTAGCCTAGAAACAAGAGTGGATGATGAAGAAGATGCAAGTGCTAGTGGAAGCGCTTCTCAATCAACTCATTCTAAAGGTTCAAAGAGAAAGGACGATCATGGACAAAAAGAATCATCAAGGAAGAGACATAAGTCAAATTTCGGTCATCCTCCTAGCACTTCCTCCAGGCATGAAGAGAAGATGAATCAAAATGAAGGCCATGAGAACCAAAAACTTGATAAAGAGTTGAGTCATGAGGTGAACAAATCCATGGAATCAACAATTCAAAATGATAGAGGTAAAGAAAATTTATAACAAGATCAAGAAGACCTTGCTCCTCACATTGAAGTAAATGATGAAGATGATGGAGAAGATAATAATGAGACAACTTCCCCTCCTAGAGATGAACAGTTGCTCGAAGAGACACAAGTGGGAGAAGGGAGATCATCTATCCCTGCATGGCTTAGAGAGAGGCTTGCTAAAGAAGTAATAACAGTTGATGAAGAACTAGTAGGTGACTTGGCTAGTCTCCTAAGTCGGACTCAAGGAATCACCGAGAAGAAGAAAGCCACAAAGATGTCCAAGGTGATAACGGATGATACAAGTTCTCAAAAGATACAAATCGTCACCCCAATGGTTGACAAATTTGAAGAAGAGATCACAACAGAGGAATATGACACGGAAACTATTGATTTGGGTCCACTTACTGCTGAGCAAGCCTTGGGTGACATGAATGATTTGGTGAAAATAGTTCATGACATGCTTAGGATGGAAGTAGAAAAGAACAAGAAATTGGAGAAAGAGATAAGCACATGGAGAAACTACTTCCAGCAATTCAAGGAACCGTTGAGACAACATGATCCATTAGTTACACCACCACCATTGCTTCCTTCAGAATCAATGGATCATATTGAGAAGATGATAAATTTGGCACAACTAATGGATGCATGAATAGAAAAATCCTTCACAATGGCTAACCGGTTCATAAGAGACATGATGAAGACACTTGATAGAGTTATCAAGGTTCTTGGGAGAACTCATGCTCTCATGGAAACCTTTGATGTGCTTGTCTACACTAGAGACATCACTATCCCTGTCTTGCAAGAAATGAGGAAGACATCTAGGGAAGTTTTGGTGAGAGAAGATAATGAAGGATGGACCAGCACCAAGCTTTCTACAGTGGAGTAGCTTGCTTTGCATGAAGAAGATCATCTTTGAAGATATCAGTAACGGGTGCAATCAAGTTGAAGAAACCATTCACCTCATTCATAATAAGATTGTAGAAGTAGCACAAATCATTCTTGCGAGGAAGATCGATCGTGGAACACACATATCATTCTTGCGAGGAAGATCGATCTTGGAACACACATAGACACCAAAGAGTTGGAAGAAAGAATGAAGGTCATATTCCATGGAACAGATGGCTTGATCACGAAGTAGTTAGATGACATGCTTGCACTGATGATACTAGCTAGCAAGACGAGAGATCTTGAGCCTGGATGGAATACTGCCATCGTCACAGCCTTTGGAGAAGTCATCCACTTAGAAGAGCAATTGAAGAACATGCCAACAGTTCCAACAATTGAGATTGAATATATGACGGCCAGGTTCATTGAATACGCTAGAAAGGAAAAGGAAAAAGGGAACAAAATTCTAGATGATAGCTTGATATGATCCTACATGGCAATTCATTTTCTTATTGGAGGATGCTTCCTCGCTATTTGTGCCAATTGATGTCATTTTCTCGTTGGCTGATATTTTGATGATGTTTATCTAGATAGGTTTTTGATTTTATCAAACCCTAATTAGGGTTTAGGTGGCGAAATCTTAGCCCTTGATCTTCATTTGATCTCGGCCATTCATTGTATTTGGGAGTGCTATATAAACCCCACTCATTTCATTTGTATATATTAGATATATGAGAGAATTAGAGAGATATTAGAGATATAGAGAACAAGAGAGATAAGAGAAGGACTTGAAAAATTGTTGCTATTTTGCTATTGGATTAAGAAAGACATTGAATTTATGGTGTTTCTATTCAATCCTTTTAGCTTCTCGCATGGTTATTCATCTTCTCAAATCAATCTTTGGAATTAGTTAAGTGTTTAAATTGAATGATGGTGTGTTGTGTTGATTTGTGGTGAAACTCGTAATCCAGACCACTAGCAATTTGTTGATTGCAAATTAGCCTTGTGTGGTCAACTGGAATCCTTGAAAGTGCTTTAATTCAATTGTTACTCAATCATTGATATGCATTTGATTGATGGTATCTATGTTTGGTAATTATTTGAAAATCATCTAATACTCGTAGAAGATCGCATTAGCCTTGGTGGAGTTGTTCTTGTATGGCAATGATAAGACTAATTGAGTTTCACTAAGTCATCCTTCATTCTTGCATTCTTAGGCATTGCTTAGTTTCCCTCAACCCTTAGCTTTTGCACTTTTTTTATCAAACCATTAGAAATAGAAGTAGTAAATAGTAAAGAGATTCATTGCAATATCATTCGTAAGGCATTCCTTGAAGTCAAGATATCCATCCCTTAAGAATTATGTAAGACCCCTTGGATTGACAACAATCACAACGACCAACAAAACTTATCCACATGTCGTGACTCGACATATTAGGAACCTTAGAGTTGTCTCAAGTGATCCTTATGCAAATCTTTAGCATTTGAGAGACTTTGATCAAGAGAGGATAAGATACTTTTGGGTATTTTATTTTGTGTTTGCATGTGCCTAAACAACACATCAACACTGTCATCAACAACTACGCCCAATCTGAGTTTGTAAAACCAATCAGCCGAGGATCTTTGCTTTTTCTATACAGAATGCCAAAGTTAGGTATCCCTTTCACATATCTCAGTACATTCTTCGTTGCAACCCAATGTTTTTCTTTGGGGGCTGTCCTGAAATGAGATATGTAGCTCACAACATAACTAAGATTAGGTCTAGTGGCTGTAAGATAGACAAGGCTGCCAACTAGTTGCTTGAATGTTGACTCATTCAACACAAGTGAATCTGATTTGGCTGAAAGTTTTAGCCCTTTCTCCATAGGTGTAGATGAAGGTTTGCAATCTTGCATCCTGAACTTCTCCAACAAACTCTTGGCATACTTCGACTGAGAGATGTGTTGATTTTCCCAGGTTTTATTGGATGTATTTTAATGTATATATCTGATTCAATCTGATACTTGCATTCTTGGAATTCTATGTGTTCTCAAATTGAATAACATTATACTATATATATTCCTTTGGAGAGGCATGTCCTTGAACGGACATGTCTCTCCTTTAATTATAATAATTTAATCAATATTATAATGTTTCATCAATCAATTATTAATTTAGAATAATATAATAGATTAATATTGAACATTAGATTTTATATGATTAATAATAATATAATAATATAACATAATAATATATTATTATTAATCAACATATATTATATGTATTCTAAATGATCATTCGACTGAAGTTACAAACATTAACAAGATGAAAATGTTGCCAATTGTTTGCCAAACCTCTACACCGAGACAATAATGCAGAATTCCCAAATTTGTCATATCAAATGCCTGACACAAGTTCTGTTTGATTTGTTCAAGCAAGTGTTCTCCACTACCAGAAATGATGATATCATCAACATAGATGACAAGAAAAATGGTGCCATTACTAGCACACTTGACATACAAATTGGGATCCGAAGGACTTCTCTGAAAGCCTTGCTCAACCAAGTATTGATCAATTTTGATGTACCTTGCCCTGGGGGCTTGTTGTAGGCCATAAAGAGCCTTTACCAGTCGACATACCTGGCGCTGCCGCCACTCCATTGAGAATCCTTTATTTTGAGTTTTTTGATTTTTTGATTTTTTGTGTTTTTTCACTTTTTTTTTGGATTTTTTGGAATAAGAGAGATCTTGCAAATCTCAATTTTGGCTTGAAAGCTCAACTGGTTCTAGCTGCATGAACTGCTTCCTTTCTTTTGTGACTCCAATTGATAGTCCAACATTCTTTCTTTCCATTGAATTTACTTGATCAAGAGTTCGCATTCATGCCTTCACTATCAGCTAATTTTGTTGAGTGCACAGGAGAGTAAAAAAGGCTTGAGATTGCTCCCTCAAATATGAATTGATAAGATCTGGAGTTTAGCTGTTCTGACATTCACAATGATCAGGCCCTCCTAGTGCCGATTCTGTTGATCGCGAAGGAGGTTAAGAAGGAGGGCAAAAAGGGCTCTTGATAACAACTCCAAATATGACTTGATAAGCTCCATTGTTCACGGCTTGATAATGATCAGCCCTCTTAGTGGCAATTTTGTTGATGGTTTGTTTACGCACTATGCAACATAGAATAAATTACTAAGTATTCTATCCTCTTGAACAAAGATTCCCCAAATGCTAAGTTGCGTGATGAAATGGGATGACTCCAAGATTCTCGAATGTCAGGTCTTGACGCGCTCTTGGATAAACTCAGTTTTTGATGTGATATTGCTAGAATTAGAAGGTGGACTTACGCTGAATCTTGAATGCTTTGAATATCGCTGGAATGTGGAAATTAATTTGATCTTTAAAAAAGAGTAAAAGGATAAAGGGTTGAGAAAGCTACTCTAATCCTAGGAATGTAAGAGCGATGGACAATCTTTGGTGAAACTCAACTAAGCTTTTCTTTGACATGCAGTGGACATCTCCACAAGGCTAGTGCAATCTTCTAGGGATAGCTAATGATATTCAAATCACCACCACAAGCGTAGATACCATCAAGACGATGCATATCAATGAAAGAGTGACAATTGAAGTTAAGCTTGGCTAAGGTGGATCAGTTGACTACATAAAGCACTTTACAATCAGCAAGATGTTAGTAGTACGGATGTATAAATTTCACCATTGATGATCTAGAGGCTCCCGAGAATGATCCAGAACAAGCCGGAGGTGATAAAATTGAAAAATACCGAAAATCTATTTTTTTGGTATTTTCTACATTTTAGTAAATCACATTTTCAGAGGTCTTCGGAGTGGAATTTGTGGTCAAAAGTGTTGTTGGTCCCTTAATAAGCCAAAGGTGATTGTGATAAGGTATTGAAATTAGTTCTCTTCGAGACCTTTCCAACGGTGTAAGCCATTTTGAATTTCGAGTTGTGAGCTGAAAGTTATGGCCCCGCCAAGTTGGGGTTCCTAAAATCCTAGTTTATTTGAAAATTTGTAATTTGTTTGTTATTTATTTTGCTTAGACAGTTCATTTTCAAATCTTTTGGATTCCAGAGACTATTGGAATTCTATGTGTTGTTTAAAACTCAGTTTTGGATAATATTATGTGACTTTTGATGCATACAACTCTGGCTTTTCGAGTTCTTGCTATTGTCCATTTTTTTGAACAATACTTACAGGTTTCCGCTTACCTTGTATTGTTACAAATTCACCATTGAATTCAGATCACTAGTATCAGAGCTGGTATGCTCCTGTATGTCACATAGTACACGGTCTAGTTATCAGAGGTTGGGATTGGAAACACATAATCCATCAATTTATCTTCCCTTGCGTAACTGTCCAAAGATTTGTAGAGCCAAATGCAAATTCTATTAAGAACATGGTGGAAGAAGCCCTGAATAAGCAGAGAGAAGAAATGATGAGTCAATTCTCATAGATTTTACAAAATCCCCAATCAAATGAAGGAGGAAAACCATTCAGTGTCCATACCCCTTTCAAGGTGCAAGTAAATTTTGATATTCCAAATTTTGAATTTAAAATTGATGCAGACGTTGTGGAGGATTGGATAACAAAACTGGATAGGTATTTTTCTGTGAATACCTTTTCGAATGCTGAAAAGATAACCTTTTCTCTCCTAAAAGCTGAGGCACATGTGAAGCAATTGTGGGAAAACAAAATCACCGCAAAGAATTTGGAGAATGGATTGAATGGAATAATAGATAACGATCCTACATGGAACAAATTTTTTGAATTCATCAAAGAGGAGTATTTTCCTGAAGATACGTATGAAGAAAAATATATGGAGTGGCAATTACTGCAACAAAAGAACGACCAAACTGTGCAGGATTATACCAATAAGTTTCATGCTTTATTGGCGAAGCTTGGTATCTAGGATTCAAAGAAGCACCGAGTCTTGAAATATCGACGTGGACTGCATAGATACATTCAAACAAAGATGTCTTTCTTGAATATTGAAACATTGGAGACTACTTATAAGTATGCTACGAAAATTGAGGAGAAGTTCAAGCAAAAGGGGAAGAAAGACTTCTTTACAAATAATAAATGCAAGGGGGAGAATAGCAACAAGTTCGCAAGAAAATAAGCTGCCACTAGTAAGTTTGTTTCTCAATCACCATTATGGAGCACGGGAACGAAAAGGACACCTAAAGATACGAGTATGTGGTGTGATATCAACCAGTTCTCTCGGCATGATACAAAGGATTGCAGGGCTGCAAAAACATTGATGACAGAAACACATGAAGTAGAAAAAGAGGTTGACATGTTGCCCATAGACTCCTTCGAACATAAAAGTGGTGAAACAATTATTGAAGCAGATCCTTATGCCACTGTTGCCACTACAAAAATTACACACTGGGAAGATGAGAAGTGTTTATTTCATTCGCATAAAGCGACTGCCGGGGATTGACACTGCTGGAACTGCTTGGGTGAATGGCAAGGCTTTACATTTCATAGTTGATAGTGGAATTCAAAAGAATCTCATCCCTGCTGAAGCAGTAAAGAGACTGAACTTGTAGACAAAACCTCATCCACAACCATACTCCATGGGCTGGGTGAGTCAAGGAAGGGACATCTAGGTAAACAAGTAGTGTTGCTTACCCTATTCCATCAAACCATTCAAAGATGAGGTTGTTTGTGATGTAGCACCATTGGACATATGTGATGTGCTTCTAGGACAACCATATATGTATCAACGACATGGTGTATATGAGTCAAGGCCACGCAGTGTCATTGTCAGGGTGAATGAACAAAAGTATCGGATTCTTGAGGCGAGCCCTGCAAAATCTGCTTCATTAATTAGTGCAAAACAATGCAGACGTTTGATTGCCCACACTAGCGCTTTTGTATTGCTGATGATACGGCCTGAAGGGGATAAGAAACTCATAGGCAACAATAACACCAAAACTGCAGCCACCTCTACTCAATAGAAACAAATGGACTCAATATTGACAAAATATTAAAATTTCTTTAATTCACCAATAGGGGTTCCTGAGCACAGTCAGGTGAAGCATCCCATTGACATTATACCAAGGACACCCTTGCCAAATGGGCCAATGTACAGGAGGTCAGTTTTAGAATATGATCAAATCAAACGCCAAATTGAGGAGCTGATCCAGAAGGGCCATATTCGGTCAAGTGCATCTCCTTGTGGTAGTCCAAGTGTTTTGGTTAAGAAGAAAGATGGTTCCTAGAGGCTATGCATTGACTACCGTGCTTTAAGCAAGATCACTGTGAAGAACAAATATCCAATCCCTCGAATTGATGATCTTCTAGACTAGCTTCGTGGGGATAAGTTCTTCACCAAAATTGATTTGAAGTCTGGATACCACCAAGTACCAATTGATCTTGCAGATGTTTGGAAGACTGCTTTCAAGTGTAGAGAAGGGTTGTTTGAATGGTTGGTGATGCCTTTTGGGCTAACTAATGCCCCAGCCACTTTCATGAGGATGATGAATGATGTTCTCATATCTTTCATTGATTCTTTTGTGGTGGTCTACCTAGATGGCATACTCATCTCTAGTAAAACATGGGATGAGCACGTACATGTTGAGCAAGTACTTTCAACGTTGCAGCAGCACAAACTCTATGCCAATAAAGAAAAGTGTTCTTTTGGACTGGAGAGTATTCAATATTTGGGTTATGTTGTGGACAGCAGGGGTGTTCATGTCGATCTTGCAAAAATTCAAGTTATCAAGGATTGGCCTTCTCTTGCAAAAATCACAGAGCTACGTAGCTTCTTAGGATTGGCTAATTTCTATCGCAGATTTGTGATTGGGTTCTCTCATTTGACATGGCCTATGAATCAAGTACTTAGAGGTCGGTCTAAGGCAAAATTTGTTTGGACAGAGGCACAAGAACAAGCTTTTGAGGGATTGAAGAGTAGGTTGTGTTCGGCACCAATTCTGGCACTTCCAGATTTGCAACAACCCTTTGAAATCGAGACAGATGCATCTGATTATGCTCTAGGGGCAGTCCTGATGCATCATGGTCATTCGGTGGCCTATCATAGTGAGACATTTTCTGATACAGTTCGTCGTTATCCGACATATGATAAGGAGATGTATGCGATTGTGCAGGCCTGCAAACAGTGGAAGCACTACATTCTAGGAAAAGAGATTGTCATTTACATAGACCATAAACCCTTGCAATTTTTGCAAACACAAGGGAAGTTGCAAAATGATAGACATCAGAGGTGGTCAGCATACCTGCAACAATTCCACATTGATATTCGTCACAAAAAGGGTTGCAGCAACAAGGTTGCAGATTGCTTGAGTAGACCTCCAATTACATCATTGCTCAGTATTGGACTCTTGTGGTCATGAGACAACAACTTGGCCTAGTATGTATGTCATGGATGATGATTTTTCTGAAGTCTACACTCAGCTAACACAAGGTAAGCATGTTCCTAATTTTTACCTACAAAATGGCATTCTTTGCTATATGGGCCATAAATGTGTCCCTGCAAAAGAGAGGGGGAAGATGATATGGGAGGCACATTATAGTCGCACTGCAGGACATTTTTGCATTAGCAAAACTCTTGCTGTGCTTCAGAGGTATTTCTTTTGGCCCAAGATGCACCATGATGTTTCTTCTTATATTCAGTCACGTGTGGCCTGTGCAATTGCAAAGCCTGCAAATCGTAAGAAAGGATTATATATGCCCCTTCCCACTCCTGATAGACCCTGGCAGTTTGTTTCCATGGATTTCATGACTGGTTTACCCATTACCAAGCGTGGTCATGACTGTGTGTATGTAGTGGGGGATAGGTTTTCAAAGATGGCCATTATAGTAGCCTGTAAGAAAGGAGTTTCTGCAGAAGACACTGCCAAGCTATTCTTCACCCATGTTTGGGTTCATTTTGGGTTGCCACATAGCATCATCTCAGATAGAGATAGCAGGTTTGTTGGAAAATTTTGGTCAGCACTTTGGGCAATGATGGATATGTTGTCCTCATTTTTGTTTTCAAAAATGAAGGACCACTACAATGAAACTTTTATGAAAAAATTGAAATTTTTACTCTATGACACGCTTCCCGAGGCAGAATTTTGACTAATCCTTGGACTCGCTTGATCCTCAGTCCATTATCGAACTACGTTTCGAATTTCGTCCAATTCTGGGTTCGTTTGCTATGCCTTTCCTTCAATTTCGGGTTTTAAAACCCAGACTGCAGGTGGAGAATTTTCTTCAAACTGCAAGTTTTAATGATATTCATTGTTTTGGTCTTTGTAGGGGAATTTTTGATCACTTACATGTGCATTTTTTATTTCAAATATGTCACTTGTAATTTATTTTAAGTTTCCCATTTAATGTTTTTATCTTTTTTTTTGTTTTTTGGTCATTTTTAGTTAAAATAGGGGTTTTTTAGCTCAACTGCAAATAAACTTGCAGTTTGTCCAAAAAACCCCTACTTTAATGGGTTTTACATGTAATAGGGATTTTAAATCCCCATTACATGTGTGCAAATGTTTAAATACTTGTTGTAGGGATTTTATTTCCCCCTTACAAGTATTTTTAAACTTGCAGTTTGTCTTTCAAAACCCGATTTTAACATAAAGTTCATTTTTGACAATTTTTAAACTTGTCATTTGTCCAAAAAAAACCCGATTTTGGCTTAATGAGTGAAAAGGTGAAATTTTAAACTTGTTGTTTTATATCCAAAACCCGATTTTAAGCATGAAAGAGGGAAAAGTGCAAATCGAACTTGTCATTTTATATCTAAAACCCGATTTGCTTCCTTTTGAAGAAATCGAACTTGTCATTTGTTTTTCAAAACCCGAAATGCAAGAGGGAAGCGATTTTGGACTTTTTCAAAGCGAAATTCGTGGATGAATCGTTGGATGAATGAGGCGTTTTGGGTTTGCATCCTATCTTCTTGCATTTTTGGACATCTATCATGCCGTTTCAAGGACAAATTCGCTGGTTTTTACCCTAAAAACAGCAACCACGTTTTTTCCTAACGTGAATCATTAATGCCACGTTTTGAGGGGTTGAATCTTTAAAATTTCGCACACTCCTAGATCGTTTTGATCTTTCTTCCTAAGGCGTGGAGGGTAAGAGAAGTTTCGCACCATTTAATGGTGCATTGAATGTGTAATGTGTAATGAATACCACGTTTTTCACAAAAACGTGACTCTCTTGGCTGCGTTTTAAATCCTTTGGCATTGATACCTCTTCAAACACCTTTGGTGTTATTGCTTCAGCAAATACCTTGATCGTTTTGCTTCAACAAACTTGAAATGAACACTTTCATTGGCATTTTACTCTTGCAAGTTTAAGATTGCTGCCATTTTTGGGGGCATTTTCACAAAAACGTGATAAGGGTTTAATATTTCAGTTTTGCTTCTTCATCTCAAGAAGTATTTCATTGTTGGAGAAGCATTTTGATTTTTCAATCAAGGTATGTTCTTCCTTTCTTCTCTTCTTTTTATTATTTTCATGTTTTCTTCATTTTTCGTTTTTTGTTACATTCTTCGCATGTGTTGTTCTTCTCTTAAAATTGGTTTTCATGAAAGAAATCTTCCCTTTGAAATGCAATTGTTAAATTGCATTATTCTTCTCAAAATTCCATCTTAACTTGTATTCGGGATTTTTAATCTCGATTACAAGTTCGCTGGAAATTCTTGTTCTTCCCCTACGGTTAAGGAATTTAATCATTTTTGGTTAAATTTCCAAGCTTGAAAAATGTGAAATACCCCTCTCTTGCAAATTCGTGTTTTGAAAACCGGATTACATGTTGAAAAGATCTTCCCATTTTCATGAAAATGACTATCCCGGATATTCCCATTTCTATCCATTCACGTTCCCCATATCCGCACTTTCCATTTCCATCATTTCCCGCAAGTCAAAATCCCATTTTTCATCCGTTTCTCCATTTTCAAATTTACAAGTATACTTGTATTCGGGTTTTAAAATCCCGATTGCATGTATGTACTTTCCAACTTGTATACTTGCGAAAATTCCCCCAAGATCCGAAATTGGTCAAAGTCAAGATTTTCCCATTTCTACATGTCTTCCCTCTTCTTCTCACAAAACCGTGAAATTCAGAGATCAAAGTTTTACCCATTTGAAAAAAGAAAGAATGATATTTGCAGCTGATTATGATGTGGCCTTAACCCTTTTAAGTCTTCATCACAGCATTCCAGGTTCGCAATCAATGTCAGATTTGCCGGCATCTCCAACTCCAAAGAAAATGAAATACAAATATGACAAATACCAGAATGAGGTTGCACCTTCCCAGGTTTCTTCTCCTTTGGATCGCATCAGGGACACAGAAATAGGGCATGTTGATATGGCAGAATTCATTCACAGGGTAGAAGATCCACAGGATAACAACTTGCAGCGGCTGTTGGACAGCCATATCCATCATGCGTCTTCTTTCCCAGTGGCTGCCCTAGAACCTGAATTTATTCTTGCATGCGCCCATCATTTTGACAAAGAGTCAAGAGTCATAAAAAATGATGATGGTGAAGCCATAATTCGTCTTGATGCAGATACAATCGAGAAGGTCTTCAAAATACCTCCTGCACCTGTTTATATGGAAATCACCAAAGAAAGTGCAGCAGAGTATTATGTGAAGAGAGAAAAAGATTGCAAGCGCCACATCAATAGGTGGATTCATGAGCCACGTCCTTCCTTCTCAAGATGGGCAAAGTTGTACCGTTGTGATTTCAAGTGGGAGATAGGAGACACCATCACTCTTCTCAGCAGAATGTTAGGCCTTGAGCACTCTAATGTCTTTGAGCCATGGATGTATCAATTCATCATGTTCATACGGCAGTCGCATCACATTTCATGGGGTGAAATCATCAGCGATGCTTTGTGCGAGCAACTTGCAGCGGTTCCTACCACTATGACCTTCTTTATGAATTCTTATTTGGTATATTTAGCAGCATCACTTAGACACTTTCCAGGTCTTTCTACCAAGGGTGATCGCTCGCTCATACCAGTTTGGGAATATTATGACCAGCTGCCCTTGAAACCTAGCAGACTACATTTCAGAAGAGTCCAAGACGCATTCTTTGGATATTTTATGGGTCAGTTTGACATGGATCTCAGAAATAAACGAGTATCAGATGAGGCATGGGTCAAGGTATCTGAGTATGGGTGCTTATTCCTGCAATTTCCCACCTTCACCTACATGAGGATTGGGTGCTATGATGGACAACCATACATGCTTCCAAGATACCCGACCGATAGGATAATTCTTATGGAGTTGGGAAGACAGATTATGGCTGTTCATACTCTTCAGTCTGCTAGACACAAGATTGGAATGGGGATCTCCAGCACAAATCCATTGAAAATTGGTCGATACTCCCTTGTCACATCTGTGAAGGCTAAGGCCATGGAGGTTGAATTGCAGGAAATCAAGCTTAAGAGGTTCAAACCTAGAGCTGATTTTGATTATAGAGGCATGAAGGAAAAGATCAAGAAATCCTTTGTACATGTTCATCGCATTGAAGACATCTGGGCAGATCTCTGCACAGAAGATGAAGTCCTGAAGATGGATTACTGCAGGCTCACTGTTGAGCAAATTGTTGACTTGAACTTGGCAGATATCCCACAAGGGATGATTGATGACGGGCGTATACTTGATCCTGAATACACTTCACGGAGGGTTGAGGAAGCTCCACTTCCTTTGATTCAATGGTCACATAAAGAGTGCGTCTCCATTCTTGACAGATTTCAGCCTATCTTGGCCAACACTAACGCATGGTTGAAAAGCAATGCTGTTAGACTTATCAAAATCAAGGTTGGGAAGGAAGATGATTCTACAGGGCCTCTCGGACGGAAGTCTGAGATTCAGATTGATAATAAGGAGGGTGCTTCATCTTCAAGCACAAGGATCAAATTACGAGTTAGTCGTGCAGTAGTGCTTCCACCTGAAGAGACAACTACTCGTGGGAAGGAGAAATCACGGTTCCATGTTCAGGTGGTTGATCTGGATAATCCAGAAGAGGGGCAGCAATCTGATGATGCGCCTAAGTCTCCAGTTCTAGACACGCCTCACGAGGTCATTCCTCCAGTTTCCATTGAGACGCCTCTTTCTCCTCCTGATTTGCTCATTGATGAGTCTCCTCAGAATGCAGTTCGCATTTCAGCATAAGAGCCTTCTCCTGATCAACAGTGAGAAAGTGTGTTGAAAGTTCCTGAAGACATTCCCATTTGCATTCAGTTATTAGAAATTGACACTTCCACTTCTGGTTTTGAAGAATTCATGAGGCAATCTTCATGTCCATTGGTAACTGAGCAAAACATAGTTGCTATTCAAACAGATATTCCTCCCAGGGTGACCACAGTGATTCAAACAGAAACTGCTTCTCCTTTGCCTACAGCTGTTACAGGAAGTGAGTTGATGACTTTGCCTCCATGGCTTAGTTCTTTCACCCCGAAAAGAAAGAAGCAAGAGATCTCACCTGATGCCTTCGACTACCAGCAACTCAAACAGTCCAGATCCAAAGTTGCTAAGAAGGCGAAGACTATTTCCAGGGTAACTGTTGATAGCAACAAGATGAAAGTAGCTGAAATTGTGGAACCTATTGCAGATAAACCACTTGATGAAATGTCAGCTGCTGATTATAAGGTTACAAGGGTAGAATTGGGCAAGCAAACACATGAAGTCATTAAACATGATGCTCAGTTTTCTGTTGCTTCACTAGTGCAAAGGTGTGACGATCTTCTTGCAAAGAAAGACAAGCTAGAAGAAGAAAACCGACAGCTCATGGCAGCCATCAATAAAATCACAAAACCTGCTGCTGAAGGGAGTAACTCCATAGGTTCTTCCGGTTCCCAAGAATCGATTCGTGGAGTGGAAAGGGCTGCTCAGAAAGTACAAGCACTGGATTCCTGGGTTGATCAGCTTCATGATCAATGCGTGCAAGTAATAAAAGACATTTTTCAAATAATGTCTAAGCTGGAAACCATTGAGGAGAAATTGGATCAGACTTCTAACACTTTCAAAAAGAATCTGGAAAGTGTTGAGAAAAGTCTGGCAATCTGGCGTACCATGCCCCAACAACAGCTCAATATTTTGCAGAAGCACGCCATCATCTCTTCCAGGGTCATGTACTTGGAATTTGAGGAACTCATGGAAAACAAAACCCTTGTTCTTAAATCCCTCATTGAGGAGATCAGTGATGCAAGGAGATT
Organism: Cryptomeria japonica; assembly: GCF_030272615.1. Classification (NCBI taxonomy): domain Eukaryota; kingdom Viridiplantae; phylum Streptophyta; class Pinopsida; order Cupressales; family Cupressaceae; genus Cryptomeria; species Cryptomeria japonica. Next base: position 420,660,077 of record NC_081411.1, on the reverse strand, counting down.
TCGGAATGAAGTTTATCAAGGTATTGTCTCACATTGTGAAAGGGCCTCTTGCAATATAGTAAGTCAGGATGGAGAGCTAATTCCAGAAGAAGAAGTTCTTGCTGATTTACAAATGAGGATTCATAATGAGTGGAGGAGCGAACAATTCTCGGCAGCTTCAATTCAAGCATTGATGAAACACCAAGCCTTTTTGCATGAGATCCAGTCTATCCTGGATAAAGACAATTCTACGCTCCTCCGCTGTCACGACACTATTGTGAAGACTATGGTTGTTGCTAAGAACACCCATGAACCGAATCCCGAGGAACTACAAGCAAGCATCCGGAAGTTTCAAGGATTCATGTCTTCACAAAATTCAACTTAAGTGTTTTTCAGCACTTAGTTGAATCTTCTCTCTTTTTGTAATTTCTTAGTTGTAATTTTGTTTTAACAAGATACATGTAAAAGTAGTTTATGTAAAATGCAAGTTACACATTACTTGTACTTTTGTAATTACATGTAAGGCAACTACAAGTTGTGTCCGATTAGAACTGTAGTTGGAATAAGTCTTAGTTAGTTAGAGTAACTCTTAGTTAATTAATGAAGTCTCAGTTATTTATTGAAGGAGTCTTGGTGGTTGAGAGAATCTCTCAAGTTAGTTAGGATCCTCCCACCTTTTTCTCAAGGCTCCTCTTCTATAAATACTTGAGAGGTCCATTGTAAATATATCTTTTGGAAAGCAAGCAAAAACTCTGCCAAATTTACAGCAAGAAGTCTTTGAGCTTATGTATGTGAATTGAAGGTTTTGAAGAATAAGAAAGAAAGATTACTCAAGTTTTGAGTCTTTGAGCTACATGTTTGGGTTTGAATCTTTTATTTCTTCTATGCAAAGTGTTTCTAAAGGAGCTTAGTCCAATCTGATTTGAAGTCTTTGAGCTGCAAGTAGAGAAGATTAATTAAAATGGGAAACCCTCTTGAAGGAGCAGCAAGTCTTTGAGCTTGCGTCTATTCTTGAGGAAAAATTACTGTTTGACAAGTAATAGCAGCAAGTCTTTGAGCTTGCATTAGTTCTTGTCTTTGTGTTAAAAGAATAGATTATTTCAGTCTTTGAGCTGTTATCTTTTATTCGTTGTAAAATTTAGTATAACAAAGGGTAGATAGGACTTCCAATAGTCAAGTCTTTGAACTTGATATTGCTGTCCTGTCCCGAAGGAAGTGACGGAAGTCTTTGCGCTTTCAGGAAACTTCATTTCCTTTCTCTCATTTCACTTGACAGTAGTTACTGTTGTTCGTTTTCAATCGCTATCCTTTTCTGTGAAGAGAAAAGGATATTGTCTTTCTTGAAAAAAGAAGAAAGATTGCTGTCCCATCCCATTTTATTTTCCAAGTTGTAGTTAGATAGGGGGAGCCTTCCCTTAATTAGGAGAGTTTTTACTCGTGTGCTGTGGTTGAAACCACAATTTTGTATATTTCCCCAAGTGTACAAAATTTTCAACCAACAGGATACAAAACTTACAAAGTCCACAACCTTTTACCCACTGACAGACTGGCAAACAGAAGTAGTCAATCGCATGGTTATCCACTTCCTTCGTATTTACCACTCTCATCTTCTCACACTTGGGATGAGAGTCTTCCATATGTGCAACGTAGTTACAATCGTGTCATTCATGGCACTACTGGGCATAGTCCCTTTGAGGTGTTTTTGGGATATCAACCTTTAGCTCCACTAGATGTATCTCTTCCCGCCATGGGACATGAGCGAACATTGTATGCAGAGAAGGAGGTAGACAAGGCTTCCAAATTTATTGACAAAATTCGTCATTTGCAGCAACAGGTCCATGAGATAGTGCAACAAACAAATGAAAAATACAAACAACGCCATGATGAGCATCGCACACCACATCATTTTAAGGTGGGTGACAAGGTTTGGCTTCATTTTCAAAAAGAGAGGCTTCAAGGGCCGCATAAGAAACTCCGCCCTCTGCGATATGGTCCATACACTATCCTCAAGCAGGTTGGAGAGAATGCTTTTGAATTGAATATCCCACCATTTTTGGGCATTCATCCTGTTTTTAATGTGGAATTACTTCGTCCATATTTTCCACCTTTGTTGGACACTTCAGATGTTGTAGATACAATTCATGCTGGCAAATTGAACCCCGAGATGACAACTCCATTAGACAACGATCAGATTGTTGATGTTCTCATGAAGACTCTTCGTGGCACACAAGTTCCTTTGTATCGTGTTGTCCAAGTAAGGAAGCATACACGCCAAGGCAAGTGGTTTACTGTTGAACAGATTGCGACACGCTTCCCTCATTTTTTGCAGCAGGTTAGTGCAATGGGGCCCATTGCCTTTCAAGGGGGGAGGAATGATCCAGAACAAGCTAGAAGTGATGAAATTGGAAAATACCGAAAATCTAATTTTTCAGTATTTTCTACATTTTAGTAAATCGCATTTTCGGAGGTCTTTGGAGCAGAATTTGGGGTCGAAAGTATCGCTAGTCCCTTAACTTGATGAGCTGGAGGCCATGGTGTTAAGGGACCGAAATTTGTTCTCTTCGAGACCTTTCCAATGGTGTAAGCCTTTTCGATTTCCGAGCTGTGAGCTGGAAGTTATGGCCCCACCAAGTTGGGGTACCTAAATTTCTAGTTTTTTGAAAATTTGTAATTTGTTTGTTATTTTATTTTTGCTTAGACTCTTCATTTTCGAATTTGTTGGATTCCAGAGCCTAATGGAATTCCATGTGATGTGAAAAACTCAGTTTTGGATAATATTAGGCGACTTTTGATGCATACAACTCTGGCTTTCCGAGTTCTGGCAATTGTCTATCTCGTTGAACAATACTTGCAGGTTTCCGCTTACCTAGTATTGTGACGAATTCATCATCGAATTCAGATCATTGAAGGTGCTTCACTTAAGTGACATTTTACCATTTCAAACTTTGGCATGCTTTTGTAACTGGTTGGCCACTTTATGAGTGTTGATTTGTACTGTCAAACCATCTTATTTGCGCACCTAAGTGCCTTTTCCCCACTTATGTGATGGAGCAGTTTTATCCCCATTTAGCTATCTTTTAAGCATCGTTTTATGTTGGTTTGGCCACATGAAATTTATGCCACCTAAGGGATTTGTTTAGATTTCAGTTTGGGCGTGCTTTTGTATGTGGTTAGCCACCTTGAAAGTGCCTTTTAATAAACACTTTGACACTTTTCTCCTTGGCATTGCTTAATTGTTTGCTTGCCACTGCTTTGGCATGGATTTGGGATGGATATGCCTCCTCATTTGTGTGCCTCGACTAATTTTCACTTAGTTTTTTTATTTTGGGCAGAGTTTGGATTTGCACTTGCCAATTGTCATCTTTGAGGCATGTTCTGCACATGGCTTGACCACTTTGAAAGTGCGCCTGATAGCTGATTGGCAGATTTTTATGTTAGCCTTATCACTTTGCCACCACTTAGGTGTTGATTTGTGCTGGTTAAGCCATCAAAGAGTTGCACCAAGCCAAAACTAGTCCTATTCCTTCTTTTTGTCCTTCATCAATTCAATGTCAAGCTCTTCTGAATGACTTTGTGGTTTGTTGGCTGAAACTTCTCGTCATTTCTTCTTGGGCATGGTCGAAGGAACTGTGAACTCATCCCAACATCCATTTCTATCTCCTTGTTTTCATATCTTAGACATTTGTTACAATTTTTCTTTTCCTGCAAAAGTTATTAGTGTGAAAAAGACCAAGTACAGACCACTTAACGAATTTTGATTGGAAGAGCATTGATTGATTTGTCCCTGATGTGTCACAATGATTTACCGATCATTGACTAACAAAAGAAGGCCTAGAAATGGAGTTTTGTAGGGGCACCAACAAATTGTAACCTTTTGATTTCATCTTTTTTGCAGCAAACATCTTTTTATGCTTACATATTATCATTTCATCTGGTACCACCTTGGTTTCTTCTTGCATTTATGTTTTTCAATACTTGTTTAGAAGCAATGCCATTTTTAGCCTAATGTCTCATCACAATTGTGCCTTTTGGGTCGTGAACCATTGTTATAATGTTAGATTAGCTTATAGGTGGGTTACGAGGTTTTCACAAGGTGTTCCATCACCACTTAGTGTTGTCTCTTGAATCTTATAATGTCAAGTTTTTTAGGGAATTAACATTATGTAGAATGAAAGTGGTCTATTTAGAATGTGATTTTTCTTTTTCTTTGTCAATCTCTCCTAATTTGGTGAGTAGGGAACAATTTTGTAACAATAGTTATGAAAACATGTAGAAAATGAGCTGGAGCTGGTTTTATTTGTACATTTTTGTGTATTTTTTTCTGGCTTGGTTCAATAACAATTTAAGTGCGTATTTCGTAGGAATCCACTATTTCCATATTTTAACCAAACATAGATGTGTATTCTATATAGCTAGAAAGCTCTTGCAACAATTATCATAATTTTAGTATGTTCTCTAATTTTGTTTTACTCTTTGTGGTCTTTGATTGTACCGTGGCTTTTTTGGGTTTGAATAGAATTTCTTACTAGACATGGACCTATTGTTTTTGGGGAAGATGTTTACTGTATAATGTGAAGGTGAATAATTCATCTAACGTTATTTAGGTTACTGAATACTAATGTAAGGATCACTAGGCAACACAAGCTTGATTGTAAAAGTAAGATGTATTTGAATGATCCTTTGGAAAGTTTCTTCTATTGTATTCCAAAACAAAAGGCCTTTTGGAAGCCCAAATACTTGATGCTTCACTAGTGCCATGGTCATGTGTCCTCAATCTCTTCTTCCATGGTTCTCAATGAATATCCTTTGTCACATTGTGTGACTGTTTCGGACTTATTTCCTTTTTTTCATATAGGACCATTGACATCATTTGGGATGCAATTGAATTTCCAATATTTTTATGCTTGCTCCTACTAGGGATTGGCACTCTTAAATTGCCATATTCCTCCCCTACTCGCATTTTTTCTGATAGTCACCTATTTTATTGTTTTTATTTTTATTTATCTATTTATTTAATGTAAGCAAGCCATTTTAAGCCTTAAAAGGAGCTTTCTTAATCTCTTACTGAGAGATTTGATAAATTTCTCCGACTAGTTATAAGTGTTCTACAATTGACAGATTGTTAATTTTTTCATACAGGAGAATGGGGTCCTACCAGAATATGGATTAGCTACTGATGGAATACTTCAAGCAAATGCTGCTGGACATTTGTTCCTTAAGGTATTTCATATTTGTCAATTGGAAATAATTCTCCCAAAAGTAATGGTGTATCTTAGAATTGTATTTCAAGTGTTTCTTTGCATTTTTTTTGAGAATATATTGTTTGGATTCTCTTATTGTTGAGTCATTTCTACATTTATTGTATGGTGATAATTAGAGTAGGAACATGACATTTCAAACTACTTGTTCTGATTCTTTCCCTAATTATGAACCTTTGGCAACTATTTTCTTGTAGAGAAGTATTAGAAAGTCATGTATGTAATAAAGAAACGGTTATAACTTATAGGGGCCTATTTGTTGTCAGAGTGAGGGTTTTTTTAATGATGAATACACATGATGCAATATCATTAATTATTTCTACAAATATTATGGACTTCTCAAAATGCGGTTGTTTAATCGAGAATGTTCGGTGACCTCAATGAGGATGAGAAACATGAACAGACATAAATTGATGTGCTTTGGAAGAATATAATAAAATGTCAAAGGAATTCAAGGAAGAGCACACGAGGGAAAACACAGAGGTTGAGTGTATGTATTGTTGGATAGAGGGTCACACCGATGTGATTTGTGCAAAAAATATTTGAAAAGATAAATGATTGGATGTGCAGTCAATTTTTTTTTTTTTTTTTTTTTAATTTAAGAATATATGTTTCCAAGTGTTATTGTGATGGAGAGAATTAACAACATGCCCCTCGAAATGAGACACCGTTAGTGGTTATAGGAATCTTAGAAACACTAATAGGTGCCAAGGTGGAAACAACAAATATATAATTTATCGTGATCAAAGTGAGCAACCAATTATCAAGTGTAGAAAGTATCTCGTTGATTGTGATTTCTTGATACTTTTACAATGCTTGCCAACACTTCAAGGAAGCACTCTTCTATGTTGATTGTATGGTTGTATGCAACCACAATGATAATGATTGTCTGAAATAAGCATGGGTCAATGTCAGCATGGTTGAAATTGAGGGTGGTACCGAAGTGATCACTTGTTTGCAGCCAAAAAATGTTCAATATCCTAAACCCAAAGTTAAAAAGAAAAGAATTGTTGAAGCAAGAATGAAAATAAAGAAAGCCATGGAATCAAAGAAAAAAAAGAAAAAAAAACAGTGAAGCCTCAAGAAATATTGATGAGTCATCTTATGTAACCATTTAACAATAGTTGGCAGCTAGGCAAGGAGATTGTGCGACAATTCCTAAACTAAGCATATGTTACTATTAGTATCGCCATATGCATTGGGGGAATCAACACTACTATCAAGCGAGCAAGTGGTTGACCCATTGTGCTTATGATTATAAAAGTTTATAAATAAACCTTGATACATATGGAAAGCATGGAAAGTGGTTGTTGAAGGAGGCGTTGTGCGTTTTGCACCACATCCACGTCCTTTGACAGGAACCCCCATTTTGCTTACCCTGGTAAATAGGGAGGAAACTACCGTAATGGTTAAGCTTGTCAAGGCCGAATTTGAATGGCCAGTAATGCATTGAACGTGGGTCGTGTGCACTTCAAAGTTTGAACGTTTTCCTTTAGACCACCTGCAAGCACCAGGATCCTCGCATAGGGGGGAGTAATCCCGAAATTGAAGAGACTCGCCATTTTCCTTTGTAAACCGAATCTTCTCAAGAGAACGCATGAAGAGATAAGTCTTAATGGCACCCCAAGTTCTGCAAATGAAGGTAGAATGATAAAATTGCACCATCTTCCAAATTTGGCTGAGTTCTTTCCCTACAATGGATTTAGCATAGGTGTTTAAGAAAATCGGTGATTCTGATCGTTTTGCAGAGGGCAAACAATGAAAAAAAATCACACAACTCAGTTATAAATCTCGAATTTGTTGAGTGAGAGGGCAAACAACCAAAATCGCGTGAATCATTTGAAACCCGAGTTTTAGAACCATTCGAAGCAAACTCATGCATCTTCATCTAAAATCCCGAAATTATCAAACCAAGGTGCGCTTTAGTCTAAGTTTGGCAATTTTGAGCATTTTGCAAAGAGCACAAAATCGCTCATTTACCCTGAAATGCCTGACAAAAATCTCGAGTTTCTTATAATATGGAAAATAAACACAAAGTTCAACATTTTTTTGTTATATACCAAAGTCGTGCGATTTGCCTTCAAAGGCTGAATTTGACTTAAAAGGGCACTTTAAGTCAAAAAAGAAAATCGCATATTTTTAGTTAAAAGGCCTGAAAATTTTACAAAGTTAAGAGTAAAAAAAAAAAGGATCGCACATAATGACCCTAAAGGCTGAATTTTATGTCTAAATGGAGAGGCGTTTTAAAAAGTTAAAAAACAAAATCACATTTTGTGCAAATCGGCCGAATTTTGTGTTTTACAAAGTATTTTCACTTGACAAGTTCAATCGCACCACTAACCCCAAATTCCCGATGTTTCTAGAGGCGTGTTTTAAGTCATTTAAAGAAAGTCACGCAACCAAGTTAAAATGAGCGAATTTCATATTGGGAGAAGAGCGACTAAATTTGAAAGCAAGTGCATTATAACTAAAAAAAAAGAAATCACACAATTGAGTTGAAATTTGCGAAGTATTAAAAGGGCAAGGTTTTTCTTTTAAAAAAACCAAAGGTCGCACCTTTTAAGTGATTTGGCCGAAATTGAAGGCAAAACAAATAAAATAAACCAAATCTCTCATTTTAGGTGAATGGCCTGAAGTTTACAATCTAAGGAGGGCAAAACGTTTAAACCTCATATTTTAAATCAAATGACCCGATTTTCTTATTTCAAAGTGAGAGCGACTAAACTTTGAAAACAAATCGCACAAAGAGGTTGGGCTAGTATTATAAATTAAAATCTCTGTAAACATCAAAAGAACCCGAATTTCTAAGTGACACAGTGTTCAACCTAAAATCGAAATCGCATCTTGCAAGAGGGAAATTAGAGTTGCCATTTAAATCTTAAAACCCTAATTTTTCAAAGGGGAGTTTATATTATTTTAAAGGGCAAACGTCTTCCATTTTCGCCAAACCAAACCTGACATCGCCTAAAGTTAAATATGTTTGTTAAATTTTTCAAAATAATTAATTCAGGGTTGAAATTGATTGTTTGCAGATCTATGACGTTGTTGAAAGAGCCAGGAAAGAACCTAAAGCGCAAATTGAAGACATGATCTCGATCATCACCGGATGAGGAAATGCAAGAACGCACCACAGAGTGCAAGACGAAGCACAGGGAAGCGTGCCACCACTGAATCAGAGTTGAAGTCCACTAGCCAGACCGAAGACAAAGAGCACATAGAATGTTACAAATATGCATTCTCAGAAACGCACAACTGGAATTAATTCCAGAAAATCACTTGCAAAACTTAATTGTTTAGTGTACATGACTACCTGTGGGCCCAGTCTAATGTATTCAAAGTGAGGGGACACAGGTTAGTTATTTCCAACTATCGGATTGACCTGAATTGATGCCAAATAGTTGTAGGTAGTTGAAAATATGGTTGGGAGGATAACTAAGGATTAAATGGGCATGGGTTAAAGCTGCCAAGTTCTAGTAGGCAGATCATGGCCCTTGTAGGCAGATCATGGCCCTTGGATGCAGTCAATCCCGACCATCGATTCAAATTGTAAAATCTATAAAAGCAGGAGCCTTTCTCTTGTAAAGGGTTCTTTTTTTAGAGTTAGACAGTTAGATAGTTAGAGTTTTTGTAGAAAGTTAGATTCTAGTTAGATTGTTACAAGTTTAGAATTTAGTAGTTAGGAATAGAGTAGAACTGCGGTAGAAATTGTTGTAATGACAGCCAAAATCAATATATGAACGTTGAAGTATGGTGTTTGTTATCTTGGTTTTCTTTTGTTTGCATGGTTGCCTTCAGTAGGTTTAGATAGATCCTTACTGGTGTATAGGTATTTGATGGATTCGGGTTCATACCATTGGGGATATGCTGAATGTGTATCTCTGTGTATGGTTAGTTTGAGCCTTTAAAATCGTGCTTAGTTCAATCGCAGATGTCCGTCTGAGCTGCACCAGAATTGGGTGTTTAGGCATGTACCTGCAGTATGAAAATCTTCTAAGTCTCTCTTGAAGATTGCACTGTTCTCGCAAGGTTGTGAGTTATTCTGGCCAAGTAGGGATTGGTTATGTCGAATCCATCTATTCGCACACCATTCTTGTTAATTTTATGTCTCTTAACCCTATCCTTTTGCATTTATTTTTCCTGCAACATCTTAGGATGCAAAGCAACGTGTTGTAAACGTAAGGCCCCTTGTGCTCCCAGCAAAACACATCAACCATTGAGGTATCCTAAAGTCATGAACTGAAAGTTGGAACCTTGAGGTTGTCCTTGTTGATCAATTAAAAAACAACATTAGGGATCCCTTATTTCAAGAGAGGATAGGATATTGTTGACGTGTCTGGAATCGCATTGCTGCAAATTCCATACGGCCAACACAAAATAGAATAACCAGCTGAGTATCCTATCCTCTCTTGAGATAAGGAAATCCCTAGTGCTTTTTTTTACGTTTGATCAAAGGGGATAACCTCAAGGTTTCGTTTGTCAGATCTTGACTGCGGGATTTCTCAGTGGTTTGATGTGTTTATGTTGGAAACACAAGGGGGACTTACGGTGAGATAGGCGATTTATAGATAAGTTCCCTAGAATCTTTATGATCTTTCTTATCAAATGATTTCAGTTAAGTTGATACTGTTTTTAGTGGGATTGCGGATTCTCTTGATAAAAAAGGGGGAAAAAGGAGGGAAGGATAGGGAGAGAGAGATACATGAAATGTAAATTCTAACTAAGATAGCAGTTTCAGCAAACAGATGGACACCTGCAAATAACTAGACTAAGCATCACCAGCTACTTAAGCACAATGTTTGCATAAATCCGGTGCAATCTTCAAAGGAAAACAGGATTTTCATGTTATCAACTACAACATTAGAATTTTTACATTCATAGTGAGTATTCAATAATCGAACTAAGCATGAAAGGTCCAGATTAACCATGCAGAGAGAAAGGCAATCAGCCGTTCCCCAATGGTGTGAACTGCGAGGATTCTATTAGATGTTTGCTTGAAAATGCTATGTAAAGGAAATAAACATAACTGAAAGATTTCTAAATTAAGTGATGAAGGAGACCATGCACTCACAAGGAAACTTGAAAACAGTCTTAATCTTTGCATTAATTCCTGTAAATTTTGCCAGAGCTTTTGCAACAATCCAAGAACTTCGTACAAAATGAGGGAAAACCAGTCCCTTAAATAGGCTTCAAAATTGGATGAATGGCCCAGATCTAATCTAAACAAGTGGCCCAGATTCATCCATAAAGCATGGCTGCCCATACCCATAAATGGAGGCAAATATCAACAACCACCTCAAAATGAGTAATAACTACCCAAAAAGGATAATTAAAATTTATCCCAAAATTACCCAAAAAGGTGCATTCATAAAGTTTTACATTTTAGTTGACTTGAAAGTCAAATATGACCCTTTTGGCCAAAAGTGCACTTTTCAAAATTTAAAAAGGAAAAAAGTGCATTTTTAGGAAAGCACTTTTTCTTTTCCAGCTTCAAATCCTTTTATCAAAAATTGACTTTCTTCATGCAAATATTCTCGCCAGAGATCTCGACCTGCTACACGTTCCTCACGAACATACTCCTGGAACCTGATGCATAATTTGAAAAGCAGACTGAATGGAGGCATAGGACGATGGCAAATTTTATATTCCATGCCTTCGAGGTATTGGTCTACCTACTTCAGACCATCTTGCCAACTAGAACGATTACGCTCAAAGCACAACATGTCCGAGTGGAATTGACCGGCGAAGCCTAGGTCCTTAATGGAATAAGTGATCTTATTTGTTCCCAATCTTTCCTCCCAGTCTGGCGGTATCACTTCATCGGATTGGTCATTTACCATCCCGAAACCATTGATCGAAGGATTATCTTGCCAAGTTCCTGCATGGTTTTCAGAATTACCTCGCATGCATTGTGTTCTCTATCGATGATTTCCTTCGCATCATTCTTCATGTTGACAGTCCAGTACCATTCCTTAAAAGTGCTGATGTTATGAGGATCTAGGATGGCGGGTAATGTAGGAATTTGTGCATGGGTCCAGAAAAGAGCGTTCATGAGGGGAAGAGTAGTGGCAACCACTTCCTGGATATGGAGGGATTCCCTCTTTACCTCTAATAACTTAACCAAAGTGGTTTCTCGGTGGCAAGACATTTCCTTCACTTCCTCAAGGATTCGTTCTCCCGTTTTTCTGATGCCTTGTATCCATTCCTTGATGGCCCTTGCAGTGTTCCGTACTCCTTCAAATTTTGTTGTGGTCCTCTGTGCCAATGCTGTCGGGGGAATGTGGGATTCAGAGGCATTGTGTAATGGTCTCAGGAGTTGATCGATGTACCCTTCGAGCCTGTTCAGCACGGGCCCGATACATATCCTTCTCAGCTGTTATCTCTTCAAGTTGCCTAAGTATGTTTTGCATTGAATCCTTGAATTCTTCTTTTTCTTGCTCCTTAGTGGCTCGTCCAATGGGGACAGTCGTGATGCTATAATCTGCTAGTGTGATCTGATCTACTGGCTTATTTGCAGGCGGGGTGGCAATGTGAAGGGTGTGGTTCCTTTGATCATCCTTAGTCATTCTAGAATATGCCTTAGGTTTTTTCTTCCCCTTAGGTTTAGCTTGGTCTATGCATGAGAAGATGTCCTCTAGATCAATAGGTGGTTTGGTGGCGGCCTTGCGCTGGGCTCTGGCAATTAACCATTCTTGAGGCACTGTTTGGGCTGATGATATGGTTAAGTTTGCATTTTGTTCTTTGAGGTTTTCAGCCGACTCATCACAGATTTGCAGTTGTTCTATTACCGGAGGGGTGGGGGTGGTGCCAAGTTCCTTACTTGTTGTTGAACTTTCTCCCATTTCACTGAACAGTTGTCTGGCGCCTTCGTGTGATGGTTGCTCTTCAGTCCTTTCGCACTCGCGGGTCTCCTCTGCCCTTTGCTCTCCTTCAACAGTAGAGTCATCTTTGGTTGTATTATGGAGCAGCAGTTCATCGCGGCTCTGTTGGGTGGGTTCATGCACTTCGATCCCTTGAATGGATGGAATCTCTCCTTCCTCTATTTGGTTACCCAGTTGGGTTGATTCAATGGCTCTTAGCTCAGTTTCTAGCATGTCGGGTGCGGGAGGATCATCAGTTCCAAACGCATCAATGTCACTTTGAGAAGGCAGAGCAGGTATATAATCTAATTCCACTACATCGTCAGACGAATTGGGGTCCTTTGACGATGAAGTGACCTCTGGTCTCCTTATAGGAATCTTTTCCCTTGTTGTTCTCTTGGATGTCTGAGTCCCTCTGCAAGCCTTAGCCTTCTTTCTCTTCGCAGGTTTCTCAATTTCTTCTCTGGGTGCACTGGACGTTCCTTCATCTTCGGAAGACTGAGAATTGAGGTTGCCCATTAGGTGGTAAGTGAACTGGACTCCCTCATGAATTAGCCTCTCAATCTGCTAATGTAACTATTGGTCTCTGTATCTTGCTGGGGCTACCATGACTGCCTCAAAATCATCGATCGGGTCCTGTGACCAATCAACACCTGGCAAAAGATGCCTTACTGCCTCAAATTCTCAGACTTGAAGGCAATTCCTTGAATCCGTGAGTTGATCTGGGACCCGACGGTATGCACACTCAGCCTAGAATATTCGCGTCTCCGGACCTCGTAGTCATCAGAGCAATTTTTCCAATAGTCTTCAACTGATTCCTTTCCTCTGTACCGCCTGCCATAGGCTCTCTTCGCCAGATTATCGTGATCAAAATATTTTCTCGGAAAATGGTCCTTTAGGCCATAAGAGGCCAGGTCGGCGAGAGATTCCTCTGCTAGGGTGGGGGTCTTCAGGTGGACATCCTGGTTTCCTCCTATGATCATGGGGAACGTGAATCCTGCCTGCTTGCTCTCTCTGAGTAAGATGCCGGCCGGACGTGACTGCCTTACGACCTCCATAAGAACTACTTTGTCGGTTGGGTACCGTGGAAGTCAGAGAGGGGCACCATCAAAGCCCGCTATCCTGAGGAGACGACTATTCGTGGGAAGGAAAAATCACGATTCCTTGTTCAGGTGATCGATCTGGATAATCCAGAAGAGGGGCAACATTCTGATGATGCTCCTAAGTCTCCAGTTTCAGACTTGCCTCATGAGGTCTTTCCTCCAGTTTCCATTGAGACACCTCTTTTGCCTCTTGATTTGCTTGTGGATGAGTCTCCTCAGAATGCAATTCCTATTTCAGCATACGAGCCATCTCCTGGTCAGCAACAAGAGACTATGTTGAAAGTTCCTGAGGATAATCCTGCTTGCATTCAGTTGTTAGAAATTGATACTTCCACTTCTGGTTTTGAAGAGTTCATGAGGCAATCTTCATGCCCATTGGTAACTGAGCAAACTGTGGTCGCTGTCCAAACAGATATTCCTCCCAGGATGAGCACGATGATTCAAACAGAAACTACTTCTCCTTTGCCTACGGCTGTGACTGGAGGGGAGTTGATGACATTGCCTTCATGGCTTAGTTCTTTCACCCCGAAAAGGAAGAAGCAAGAAATCTCACCTGATGCCTTTGACTATTAGCAACTGAAACAGTCCAGATCTAAAGTTGCTAAGAAGGCCAAGACTATCTCCAGAGTAATTGTTGATAGTGACAAGATGAAAGTAGCTGAAATTGTGGAACCTATTCTAGATAAGCCACTTGATGAAATGTCAGCTGCTGATTATAAGGTTACAAGGATAGAGTTGGGCAAGCAAATGCATGAGGTCATTAAACATGATGCTCAGTTTTCTGTTGCTTCACTGGTGCAAAGGTGTGATGATCTTCTAGCAAAGAAAGACAAGCTAGAAGAGGAAAACTGATAGCTTATGGCAGCCATTCATAAAATCACAAAACCTGCTGCTGAAGAGAGTAACTCCTTAGGGTCTTCTGGTTTCCAAGAATCGATTCGTGGAGTGGAAAGGGCTGCTCAAAAGGTACAAGCACTGGATTCCTGGGTTGATCAACTTCATGATCAATGTGTACAAGTAATGAAAGACATTTTTCAAATAATGTCTAAGCTAGAGACCATTGAGGAGAAACTGAATCAAACTTCTAACACTTTCAAAAAGAATCTAGAAAGTGTTGAGAAAAGTTTGACAACTGGCATACCATGCCCAAACAACAGCTGAGTATTTTGTAGGAGCATGCCATCATCTCTTCCAGGGTCATGTACTTGGAATTTGAAGAACTCCTGGAAAACAAGACCCTTATTCTTAAATTCCTCATTGAGGAGATCGGTGATGCAAGTAGATTCCAGGGTGAAGTTTTCCGAGATATTGTCTCACATTGTGAAAGGGCGTCTTGCAACATAGTAAGTCAGGATGGAGAGCTGATTCCAGAAGAAGTTCTTGCTGATTTACAGATGAGGATTCATAATGAGTGCAGGAGCGAACAATTCTCGGCAGCTTCAATTCAAGCATTGATGAAACACCAAGCATTTTTGCGTGAAATCTAGTCTATCTTGGATAAAAACAATTCTGCGCTCCTCCGCTGTCACGACACTATTGTGAAGACTATGGTTGTTGCCAAGAACACCCATGAATCGAATCCCGATGAACTACAAGCGAGCATCCAAAAATTTCAAGGATTTGTGTCTTCACAATATAAAACTTAAGTGTTTTTCAACACTTTAGTTGAAGTTTCCATCATTTGTAATCTTTAGTTGTAATTTAGTTTTGGCAAGTTACATGTAAAAGTATTTTTCTGTAAAATGCAAGCTACACATTACTTGCACTTTTGTAATTACATGTAAGGCAACTACAAGTTATGTCCGATTAGGATTGTAGTTGGAATAAGTCTTAGTTAGTTGGAGTAACTCTTAGTTAGTTAATGAAGTCTCAGTTAGTTATTGAATGAGTCTTGGTGGTTGAGAGAATCTCTCAAGTTAGATAGGATCCTCCCACCTTTTTCTCAAGGCTTCTCTTCTATAAATACTTGAGGGCTCTATTGTAATATTTATCTTTTGGAAAGCAAGCAAAAACTCTGCCAAATGTACAGCAAGAAGTCTTTGAGCTTATGTATGTGAATTGAAGGTTTTGAAGAATAATAAAGAAGGATCACTCAAGTTTTGAGTCTTTGAGCTACATGTTTGAGTTTGAATCTTTTTATCTCTTCTATGCAAAGTGTTTCTAAAGGAGCTTAGACCAATCTGATTTGAAGTTTTTGAGCTGCAAGTAGAGAAGATTAATTAAAATAGGAAACTCTCTTGAAGGAGCAACAAGTCTTTGAACTTGCGTCTATTCTTGAGGAAAATTTACTGTTTGATAAGAAATAGCAGCAAGTCTTTGAGCTTGCATTAGTTCTTGTCGTTGTGTTGAAAGAATAGATTATTCCAGTCTTTGAGCTGTTATCTTTTATTCATTGTAAAATTCAGTATAGCAAAGGGTAGATAGGACTTCTAATAGTCAAGTCTTTGAGCTTGATATTGCTATCCCGTCCCGAAGGAAGTGACGGAAGTCTTTGCGCTTTCAGGAAACTTCATTTCCTTTCTCTTATTTCACTTAAAAGTGGTTATTGTTGTTCATATTCAATCGCTATCCTTTTGTGTGAAGAGAAAGGGATATTGTCTTTCTTGAAAAAAGAGGAAACATTGTTGTCCCATCCTATTTTATTTTCCAAGTTGTAGTTAGATAGGGGGAGCCTTCCCTTACTTAGGAGAGTTTTTGCTCGTGTGTTGTTGTTGAAACCACAATTTTTTATATTTCCCCAAGTGTACAAAATTTTCCACCAACAGTTTTTTGGCGACTCTGCTGGGGATACGGATGCATTCGGAAGCCTCACGCTTTCGTTTGAGGTCTAGTGTCTTGTTCTGCTAGGGTTTGAGAGAGTTGAAGTACTTTGGTAATTCTATCTTATAATTTCTGATATAAATTTGTTTGGCCCATCTGAAACACCAAGAGATTCTTCTTGAATTTGCTAGGGACACGGATGCATTTGGAAGCCTCACGCTTTCGTTTTAAGACTAGTGTCTTGCTGGTAAAAGAAGAAGAGCTTGGAAATACTTTCATTTGTTTAAGCTAGAAAGTTTGCGTGTTTACGTTCGTCGGAAGAAAGGTGAATATTCGTAAGAAATATCTCCTGCTGAAAGAGCTAGATTCTTTTTACTCACTAGTACATCTTCCCTGTCACGAACCACAAGTTATCCTCCCTCAAGGAAAAAGAAATCTATCCCAAGTGAAAATTCCTCTTCTTTTTCAAACCTCTAATACCTTCATTATCTAATATGGCTAATCTACTTCCGCTTCCTCCTCCTGGTCCATGGGGAGTAGCTTTTGGTGCTTTGGCTTTAACCCCACCTCTTCATCTGCTTCCACAAGGTTCACGTAAAAATCTTCCCAAGTTCTATGGCGATGGAAAGCAACATCCCGATGAACATATCAAATGTTTCTATATGGCATGTGGTGTTTCTGGAGTTGAACATCAAGATGTTGCTGTTCGGTTGCTCATTGAGACTCTTCAAGGTATTGCAGCAGACTGGTTTTTCAATCTTACTGCTGGTTCAATTGTGTCTTTGAATTCTTTGAGAGACAAGTTCGAGGAACGTTTTAAGCCTGCGGAAGATGAACACGCCTTGTTGGCCGAGTTGACACAAATGAAGAAGGATACGCATGAAGGCATGCGTGAATTCATTGCTAAATTTAACAAATTAGCAAATAGAATTCTTGTTAATTCTAAGCTTACTCCTGAGAACCTCAAGTGTTTTTTCATTAACACTCAGTTGCTCGAGGTCAGTTTCTTCTTAAGGCGAGCATCTCCTGCTGATTTAGAAGTTGCTCAATCAATGGCTACTGAAATTGAGGACGATTTGATCCTAGCTGGTAAGATCAAAAATAATTCTAATCGGTCCAATGGAGGTTCACATATGGAGGGTTCATTTTCTGGTTCTACCGATCCTATGGTGCAGAAGTTAGCAAATGAACTTCTTGCTTTATAGAAGCAAGTATCTCAGAATTCTTACCCCGCACCATACAAGGATATCCCAAGAAGGACATATCCTAATGCTGCTGCTAGTTACGCTGCCAAGAATCAACCCAAGTTACCTCCTCCTCCGAAGAGACTTGCGCTTGAGCCACCTCCTTCAAAGGCAGCGGTTGGCTATTATGAGACTGATCAAAATGAGTCTTCTTATTTTGATTATCAGTCTGACGAAGTTTCTCTTCCTCAACAAGAAGAAGAAGAAGTGACTGGCGACTCTACTATACGTTACATGCACTATGATGAGCATGTTGTTGCCGAAAGGACTCATGGCCAAGCATTTGCTGTAATGACAAGATCCCAGACCCGGTTGGCCCAACAAGAAGAAGTTGCAAAGATCGCAAGTGATTTACAACCACCTGTTATTATGGCTAAAAGAGGAACACCGCTGCCCTATATTCCAAAGGATGCAGCGAAAATCCAAGTATGTAACAAAAGTCCTCCTCTTGCTTCATCTGTTGATCCCAAGCCCAGTATGCCTAACCCCAAACCACTATCGGACAATGTTAATCCCTTTCTAGCTGGTTCATTTCAAGCTTTTGATATTATTGACCATGCTAGGAAGACTAAGATTCAAATGTCCGAAGTTGAGTATTGACAAGCTAATCCTGATCAATTTGATAGATTAGCTGATTTTGTTAAAAGTAAGGAAACTCGTACTATACTTGAGAATACTACCCCACAAGAACCCAAGAATTTGCCCAATCATTTGGTGACCATTCCATCTACCACTCAAGGAAAGATAGAACCTTTTTACATTTCCTTTTTGATCAATGGTTTTCAATTGAGCAATTGTGTCTTGGATTCTGGTGCTTCTGATAACGTCATGCCCGCAAAAGTTGCTCAAGCTTTGGGGCTGACCTTGACCAAAACCTTTGGTCATTGTTATTCCATGGAAAACAAACAAGTGCCTCTTATTGGGCAAATCAAGGATGCTCAATTTGCATTTGCTGCTTTTGCGGATAATAAAATAAAGATCACTGTCTTGGTGGCTGACGTTCCTGCGTCATATGGAATGTTACTTGGCCGTAATTTTTGTAAGGATGTTGGAGGTGAACTCAACATGGATATGACGGAAGTAAGAATACCTGTCAAAGGTGTTGTGTAGAAGTTGATTCCTGAAAGAGAAACAATGTACACGGTTGTCAAGTCTAATGATCCTAATGCTTAGATTCTTTTTGAATCTTCAGGTTTTGGGAATTATTATCTTCATATAGATGAAATTTCAGAATTTGCTGAAGATTATCCTTCTAGCAGCTCCGACATTTCACTACTTTCAGCAAATGAAAAGTTTGTTGATATTGATCAGGATCAAGCATCAAAAGATGGGTCTTCCACTTCATATGTTATGGTTGAAGAAGTCTCATCTCTTGTTGCTAATGAAAGTATTCCATTACCTTCTCAACAAGATGAGTTTCACTCTTCATCTACTCAAGAGGAAGTTCATCTTCTTCTATGGAAGAAGATGACAACTTTTCTTTTCATAATGCACTCATCTCGGATGAAGGCAGCTCTAATCATTCCAATGAAAATAACAGTTCAAATGATGTGTGGACTCTTGAATTTGATGGCAGCTGCGCTGCAAATGGATCCGGAGCTGGTGTAGTTCTTATATCTCCTAAGGGAGAGATCTTCCCTTATTCTTTCAAGTTGCAATTTGCTAATACTAACAATACAGCTGAATATGAGTCGCTTTTGTTAGGGATGAGCATTGCATTGAAAAGAGGAATCAGAAATCTTCATGCCCAAGGTAATGCAGAATTAATTGTTTGTCAAGTAAGAAACATATATCAAGCTAAGAATGACAGACTCGAGCATTAATGCAATTTGGTATGGGAAAATATTGAAGATTTTTTATTCTTTCAATATCTCAGTTGTTCCTCGTGAATACAATGATAGGGCTGATTCTCTTGTTGTTTCAGCTACTTCATTAATTGCCCATCTTGACTTTGGTCAAGATAAATATATTATTGAGATAATCTGTAGACCTAGTGTGCCTGACAATTGGGATCACTGGCAGATTTTTAATGATGACAAGCAGATCAATAATTTCTTGCAAGTTGAGGATGGTTTCAACAACCTGTATTTTGAAGGAAGTAATTCTCCTACTTCTTCGTCTTCAGATTCAATGTCTGAAACATCATCTGAATCAAATGAAAATATTCTTCAGCTAAAAGGAAATAAAATTCCCAAGGGGTTGATTTCTCTTGAAAAACTTTTCGATCAACATGATTGTTATATCAAGAGACGACAACAAGAAAGTGCTGATTCTCCTATGGGATATGAGAAATACAATATTGGTTCAGATGAAGATCCAAAGTTTGTCAATATTGGCAATAACTGCACTTCAGATGAGAGAGATCAGTTTATTCAGCTTTTGCGCCAATACCATGATGTCTTGGCATACTCATATGATGATCTGAAATCTTTTCAACCCAAGGAAGTGCAGCATGACATTCCTCTCAAGCTTGGTGCAGAACTTTTCAGACAGAAGCAACGCCAGTATAATCCGAAGATTTCAGGTACCATTCTTTCTGAAGTTCAAAAAATGCTTGATGCTCGGATTATCTTTCCCATCCATCATTCAACCTGGTTGGCAAATATAGTGCCTGTGCGTAAGAAGAATGGAGAAATACGTATCTGTGTTGATTTCAGGAATCTTAATCAGCTATCACTCAAGGATAATTATCCATTGCCAATCATGGATCAAGTTTTGCAAACGATGACTGGTTCTGAGATGCTATCTATGCTAGATGGATTTTCGGGATACAATCAGATTGAGGTTAGTGAACCTAATCAACATAAGATTGCATTTACTACTCCATGGGGTACATTTGCATACCGCAGAATGCCTTTTGGGTTGATCAATGCAGGAGCTACTTTCCAACGAGCTATGGATTTGGCGTTCCGTGGCATTGTGGGAAGGTATATTGTAGTGTATCTTGATGATCTTACTGTTTTTCTAAAAATCGTGAGAATCATCTTTTTCATTTACAAGATGTACTTGAAAGATGTCGCAAGCACGACATCTCCCTTAATCCCAAGAAGTCAGTTTTTGGGGTAACAGAAGGAAAACTCCTCGGGCATATTGTTTCCAAGGAGGGTATAAAAGTTGATCCTGAGAGGGTTAAATCTATTTAGAATCTCCCTTTGCCATCCAACAAGACTGCTGTTCATTCGTTCTTTGGTAAGGTAAATTTCCTGCGAAGATTCATTCCTAACTTTGCAGAAAAGACTCGTCATATTGTGGATATGATGAAAGGGAAGTCTGCTTTCCATTGGAATTCTGAAGGAAAAGCAGCATTTAATGAAATCAAAGATGCAATTGCTCATGCACCTGTGTTGGTTTGTCCCAATTACACCAAGGAGTTCATCATGTATAGTTATGCTTCTGAGCATACTCTGTCGGCTATTCTAATGCAGAAAAATTCAGAAGGGATTGAATCTCCTATCGCTTTCATGAGTTGTCCTTTGAAGTCTCATGAACTCAAGTATTCCTCTATTGAGAAGAATGCCTATGCGGTTGTTAAAGCAGCTAAGAACTTCCGTTTTTATATCTTGAATTCTCATACCATTGTGTTAGTTCCTGATACATCAGTCAAATCTATCTTAACACAACAGGAGTTTGGCACAAAGAGAGGAAATTGGATTGCTAAAATCCAAGAGTATGACTTGGAAATTAAGCCTACAAAGCTTGTTCGAGGAAGAGGACTTTGTCAGCTGATGGTGGAAGGTATTCCAGAGGAGCGACAATTGGATGATTCTGAAGATCTTCCGAAAGTATTGTTTGTTAGTACTATTGATGAATGGTACTCTAATATAGCATTTTTCTTAACTTATGGGGAATGTCCACAACATTTGTCGTTCAAGGAAAAAAGAAGTATCAAGTTGAAAGCTGTGAACTTTGTATTATGGGATACTGGTTTGTACAAAAGAGCGATTGACGGTACTTTCCTCCGTTGTGTTGACAAAGCACAACAAACCAAATTGCTGGAATCTTTCCATGACAAGGCTTGTGGTGGACATTTTTCTGCGCCAGTGACCGCTCACAAAATTTTGAGAGCAAAGTATTATTGGCCTACACTCTTTCAAGATGCTTTCCGGTGGGTGCGTAAGTGTGTACATTGTCAGCAGTTTGTAGGCAAACCAAAGCTTGCAGCATTACCATTGAAGCCGGTTATTGTTGAAGAGCCTTTCCGGCAGTGGGGCATTGATTTCATTGGTGTGATCAATCCCTCTTCAAGTGTAGGTCATTCGTATGTCCTTACAGCAACTGATTATTTCACCAAGTGGGTGGAAGCCATACCGGTAAAGAACGCTACTTCTGAGATAGTATGTAGATTCCTTAAGGAGAATATTATTTCCAAGTTTGGTTTTCCATTCAAAATCGTGACTGACAATGCAGCCACCTTTTCTTCCTCTGAAATTTCACAATTTTGCTTTGAGTAAATATCTTGTTAACTCATTCATCCGATTATTATCCCCAAGGTAATGGTCAGGCGGAATCTAGTAACAAGAATTTGATTACTATTATTCGCAAGCTTGTGGAGGAAAATCAAAGGTCCTAGCATATGGCTCTTTTTGATGCTTTATGGGCGGACAAAATTACACCCAAAAGGGCTATTGGTATGTCACCATTTCAGCTTCTTTATGGGATCAATGCAGAAATACCCATCACTTTGGAACTTCCTGCTCTCAAGTTGGCTAAAGCAGTTGAAGATCAAACTTATGAGAATGCTTTAGACAAAAAGATCATGTATCTTTCTCAGCTGGAAGAACAAAGAACACAAGTGGTAGATCGGATTGCTTAGCATCAGCAACAAGTTAAAGTTCTTTTTGATAAGAAAGCAAAGCAAAAAGGATTCCAAGTTGGTGATCGTGTTTTGCTTTGGGATAAGCGAAGGGAACCGAAAGGTTTACATGGCAAATTTGATTCTCTTTGGCGAGGACCCTTCACTATTCACCGTGTTGCTGGAGAAGATAGTTTTATCTTGGCTTATCATGATGGTACACCATTTGCGCTGCCTTATAATGGTTAGCATTTGAAGCATTACTTTGAATGAAGATTCGAGGTAACTTCTTGTACATAATGTCTCTCTTGTTTTTTTTGCGTCTTTTGTTTGTTTGTTTTTGCTTTGTTTGACTCTGTGACCCAATGGATAAGAGGAAGGCACTTAGAGTTCTGGATTATTTTCTCTCACAATCTTGAAGGATAAATGAAAGAATTCCCCAGTCAGAGCCAGTTGTTGTCGTCATTTTTGTTTCCAAAAATGAAGGCCCACTACATGAAATTTTTGTGAAAAAATGAAAATTTCTACTCTATGGAATGCTTCCCGAGGCAAAATTTCGACTAATCCTTGGACTGGCTTAATACTTAGTCCATCCTCGAAGTGCGTTTCAAATTTCGTCAAATTTTGGGTTCGTTTGGTATGTCTTTCCTTCAATTTCGGGTTTTAAAATCCCGACTGTAGGTGGAGAATTTTCTTCAAACTGCAAGTTTTAATGATATTCATTGTTTTGGTTGTAATAGGGAAATATTTAACTTATTACATGTGCACTTTTATTAAAAAAATGTTACTTGCAATTTGTTTTAAATTTCCCTTTCTTGTTTTTGTCTTTTTTATTGTTTTTTGGTCTTGTTTAGTTAAAATAGGTATTTTTTCGCCCAATTACAAGTAAACTTGCAATTTGGTCAAAAAAACCCTACTTTAATGGTTTTTGCATGTAATAGGGATTTTAAATCTCCATTACATATGTGCAAGTATTTCTAACTTGTTGTAGGGATTTTATTTCCCTTTTACAAGTAATTAAAACTTGTATTCCTCTCCAAAAAACCCGATTTTGCCTTGCAAGTGCATTTTTGACAATTTTAAACTTGCAGTTTGCTCTAAAAATCCCGATTTTGGCCTAGTAAGTGAAAAAGTAAAATTTTAAACTTGCTATTTGTCTTAAAAATCCCAATTTTGGCTTGTAAGTGGAAAAAGTGAAATTAAAACTTGTTATTTTCTCCCAAAAACCCGATTTTCATTCCCTTGTGCAAAATCGAACTTGTCTTTCATTCCAAAAAACCCGAAATGCAAGAAAAAACGGTTTTTGACCATTTCAAGGCAATTTTTGTGGAGAAATTGTTGGAGGAGGAAGGCGTTTTGGTTTGCATCCTATTCTCATGCATTCTTGGACATCTTTCATGCCAAATGGAGGGTTGGTTTGACTGGTTTTTCGCCCTAGATCAGCAGTCACGTTTTTATTTAATGCCACATTTTGGTTGATTAAATCCCAAACAAGCTGCAATCTCCTAAAATGTTTTGCCCTCTCTTACCTATGCGTGGAGTTTGGGAGGAGATTTGAGCTATTTATTGATGAGATTGAAGATGCAAATGATGGCCACGTTTTTCTCCACGTGATTCCTTTGGCCACGTTTTGCAAACATTTGTCACTATTTGTTCTACTCCTCCTTAGGCATTTTGTTTCAATCCTCTTGGGTGTGCTCTCTCATTGGCATTTCGGTTGTCCAAGTTTGGAATTGCTGCTTCATTTATGTATTTGGGGCATTTTTGCAAAAACGTGTTAAGGGTTTGGCATTGCGGATTGCTTCTATTTATTGGTTTTCCTTCTTTCCAAGAATTGGTTTCATTTCTTGAAGAGGCATTTTCAGTTTGAAGAAAGGTATGTTCTCTTTCCTTTCTTTCCTTCATTTTGTTATTTTCTTGTTTTCTTGTTTTCTTTCTTAGTTGTATTTTTAGCATGTATTGTTCTTCCCCCAAAAATCGGTTTTTGTGAGAGAATTCTTCCCTTGGTATGCAATTTTTGAGTTGCATTGTTCTTCCCTTAATTTTCCCTCTTTACTTGTATTCGGGATTTTTAATCCCGATTACAAGTTCGCTGGAAATTCTTGTTCTTCCCCTATGGTTAAGGAATTTAACCATTTTTGGTTGAAATCCCAAGTCAAAAAGTGTGAAATACCCTTCCCTTGCAAATTTGGGTTTTGAAAACCGGATTACATGTTGAAGAATTCTTTCCATTTTCATGAAAATGACTTTCCCGGATTTTCCCATTTCTATCCATCCATGTTTGCCATATCCGTACTTTCCATTTCCGTCATTTTCCGCAAGTCAAAATCTCATTTTTCGTCCATTTCTCCATTTTTGAATTTACAAGTATATTTGTATTCGGGTTTTAAAACCCCGATTGCATGTATGTCCTTTCCAACTTGTACGCTTGCGAAAATTCTCCCAAGATCCGAAATTGGTCAAAGTCAAGATCTTCCTATTTCTACATATTTCCCCTCTTCCTCTCACAAAATCGTGAAATTTAAGAATCAAAGTTTTACCCATTTGGAGAAGGAAGAATGATATTTGCAGCTGACTATGATGTTGCCTTAACTCTTATTAAGTCTTCATCACAGTATCCCAGGTTCACAATCAATGTCAGATTTGCCAGCATCTCCAACTCCAAAGAAGATGAAATACAAATATGACAAATATCAGAATGAGGTTGCACCTTCACAGGTTTCTTCTCCTTTGGATCGCATCAGAGACACGGAGATAGGGCACGTTGATATGGCAGAATTCGTCAATAGGGTAGAAGATCCATAGGATAATAACTTGCAGCGGCTGTTGGACAGCCATATCCATCATGCATCTTCCTTCCCAGTGGCAGCCCTAGAACCTGAGTTCGTTCTTGCATGCGCCCATCATTTTGACAAAGAGTCAAGAGTCATCAAAAATGATGATGGCGAAGCTATAATTCGTCTTGATGCAAATATGATCGAGAAGGTCTTCAGAATACCTCCTGCACCTGTTTATATGGAAATCACCAAAGAAAGTACAGTAAAATATTACGTGAAGAGGGAAAAAGATTGCAAGCGACACATCAATAGGTGGATCCAAGAGCCATGAGCCTTCTTCTCAAGGTGGGCGAAGTTGTACCGCTGCAATTTCAAATGGGAGATAGGAGACACCATCACTCTTCTCAGCAGGATGATGGGCCTTGAGCATTCCAATGTCTTTGAGCCATGGATGTATCAGTTCATTATGTTCATACGGCAGTCACATCACATTTCATTGGGGGAAGTCATCAGCGATGCCTTGTGCGAACAACTTGCAGCAGTTCCTACCACCATGACCTTCTTCATGAATTCTTATTTGGTATATTTAGCAGCATCACTTAGACACTTTCCAGGTCTTTCTACCAAGGGTGATTGCTCACTTATACTAGTTTGGGAATATTATGAGTAGTTGTTGTTGAAACCCAGCAAATTGCATTTCAGAAGGGTCCAAGATGCATTCTTTGGATATTTCATGTGTCAGTTTGACATAAATCTCAGGAACAAGAGAGTATCAGATTAGGCATGGGACAAGGTGTGCGAGTGTGGATGTTTGTTTATGTAGTTTCCCACCTTTACGTATATAAGGATCAGATGCTATGATGGTCAGCCATACATGCTTCCCAGATACCCAACTGATAAGATCATTCTTATGGAATTAGGAAGACAGATCATGGCTGTCCACACTTTTTATTTTGCTAAGCACAAGGTTGGAATGGGGATCTCTACCACAAACCCATTGAAAATTGGCCGGTACTCCCTTGTCACATCTGTGAAGGCTAAGGCCATGGAGACTGAATTGCAGGAAATCAAGCTTAAAAGGTTTAAACCTAGAGCTGATTTTGATTATAGGGGTATGAAGGAGAAGATCAAGAAATCCTTTGTGCATGTTCATCGCATTGAAGACATCTGGGTAGATCTCTGCACAGAAGCCAAAGTCCTCAAGATGGATTACTGCAGGCTCACTGTTAAGCAAATTGTTGATTTGAACTTGGTGGATATCCCACAAGGGATGATTGATGACGGGCATATACTTGATCCTGAATACACTTCACGGAGGGTTGAGGAAGCTCCACTTCCTTTGATCCAATGGTCACACAAGGAGTGCATCTCCATCCTTGACAGATTTCAGCCTATCTTGGCCAACACCAACTCATGGCCAAAAAGTAATGCTGTTAGACTTATCAAAATCAAGGTTGGTAAAGAAGATGATTCTACGGGGCCTCTTGGATGGAAGTCTGAGATTCAAATTGACAACAAGGAGGGTGCTTCATCTTCAGGCACAAGGATCAAATTACGAGTCAGTCGTGCAGTAGTGCTTCCTCTTGAGGAGACGACTATTCGTGGGAAAGAAAAATCACGATTCCATGTTCAGGTGATTGATCTGGATAATCCAGAAGAGGGGCAACAATCTGATGATGCTCCTAAATCTTTAGTTTCAGACTCGCCTCATGAGGTCATTCCTCCAGTTTCCATTGAGACACCTCTTTCCCCTCCTGATTTGCTTGTGGATGAGTCTCCTCAGAATGCAATTCCTATTTCAGCATACGAGCCATCTCCTGGTCATCAACAAGAGACTATGTTGAAAGTTCCTGAGGATAATCCTGCTTGCATTTAGTTGTCAGAAATTGATACTTCCACTTCTGGTTTTGAAGAGTTTATCAGGCAATCTTCATGCCCATTGGTAATTGAGCAAACCGTGGTCGCTGTCCAAACAGATATTCCTCCCAGGATGAGCACGATGATTCAAACAGAAACTACTTCTCCTTTGCCTACGGCTGTGACTGGAGGGGAGTTGATGACATTGCCTTCATGGCTTAGTTCTTTCACCCCGAAAAGGAAGAAGCAAGAAATCTCACCTGATGCCTTTGACTATTAGCAACTGAAACAGTCCAGATCTAAAGTTGCTAAGAAGGCCAAGACTATCTCCAGAGTAATTGTTGATAGTGACAAGATGAAAGTAGCTGAAATTGTGGAACCTATTCTAGATAAGCCACTTGATGAAATGTCAGCTGCTGATTATAAGGTTACAAGGATAGAGTTGGGCAAGCAAATGCATGAGGTCATTAAACATGATGCTCAGTTTTCTGTTGCTTCACTGGTGCAAAGGTGTGATGATCTTCTAGCAAAGAAAGACAAGCTAGAAGAGGAAAACCGACAGCTTATGGCAGCCATTCATAAAATCACAAAACCTGCTGCTGAAGAGAGTAACTCCATAGGGTCTTCTGGTTTCCAAGAATCGATTCGTGGAGTGGAAAAGGCTGCACAAAAGGTACAAGCACTGGATTCCTGGGTTGATCAACTTCATGATCAATGTGTACAAGTAATGAAAGACATTTTCCAAATAAAGTCTAAACTAGAGACCATTGAGGAGAAATTGAATCAAACTTCTAACACTTTCAAAAAGAATCTAGAAAGTGTTGAGAAAAGTTTGACAATCTAGCATACCATGCCCCAACAATAGCTGAGTATTTTGCAGGAGCATGCCATCATCTCTTCCAGGGTCATGTACTTGGAATTTGAAGAAGTCCTGGAAAACAAGACCCTTGTTCTTAAATCCCTCATTGAGGAGATCGGTGATGCAAGGAGATTTCGGGGTGAAGTTTTCCGAGATATTGTCTCACATTGTGAAAGGGCGTCTTGCAACATAGTAAGTCAGGATGGAGAGCTGATTCCAGAAGAAGAAGTTCTTGCTGATTTACAGATGAGGATTCATAATGAGTGCAGGAGCGAACAATTCTCGGCAGCTTCAATTCAAGCATTGATGAAACACCAAGCATTTTTGCATGAAATCCAGTGTTTCCTGGATAAAAACAATTTTTGCGCTCCTCCGCTGTCACGACACTATTGTGAAGACTATGGTTGTTGCCAAGAACACCCATGAATCGAATCCCGATGAACTACAAGCGAGCATCCAAAAATTTCAAGGATTTGTGTCTTCACAATATACAACTTAAGTGTTTTTCAACACTTTAGTTGAATTTTCCATCATTTGTAATCTTTAGTTGTAATTTAGTTTTGGCAAGTTACATGTAAAAGTATTTTTCTGTAAAATGCAAGTTACACATTACTTGCACTTTTGTAATTACATGTAAGGCAACTACAAGTTATGTTCGATTAGGATTGTAGTTGGAATAAGTCTTAGTTAGTTGGAGTAACTGTTAGTTAGTTAATGAAGTCTCAGTTAGTTATTGAATGAGTCTTGGTGGTTGAGAGAATCTCTCAAGTTAGATAGGATCCTCCCACCTTTTTCTCAGGGCTCCTCTTCTATAAATACTTGAGGGCTCTATTGTAATATTTATCTTTTGGAAAGCAAGCAAAAACTCTGCCAAATGTACAGTAAGAAGTCTTTGAGCTTATGTATGTGAATTGAAGGTTTTGAAGAATAATAAAGAAGGATCACTCAAGTTTTGAGTCTTTGAGCTACATGTTTGAGTTTGAATCTTTTTATCTCTTCTATGCAAAGTGTTTCTAAAGGAGCTTAGACCAATCTAATTTGAAGTCTTTGAGCTGCAAGTAGAGAAGATTAATTAAAATAGGAAACTCTCTTGAAGGAGCAACAAGTCTTTGAGCTTGCGTCTATTCTTGAGGAAAATTTACTGTTTGATAAGAAATAGCAGCAAGTCTTTGAGCTTGCATTAGTTCTTGTCTTTGTGTTGAAAGAATAGATTATTCCAGTCTTTGAGCTGTTATCTTTTATTCGTTGTAAAATTTAGTATAGCAAAGGGTAGATAGGACTTCTAATAGTCAAGTCTTTGAGCTTGATATTGCTATCCCGTCCCGAAGGAAGTGACGGAAGTCTTTGCGCTTTCAGGAAACTTCATTTCCTTTCTCTTATTTCACTTAAAAGTGGTTATTGCTGTTCATATTCAATCGCTATCCTTTTGTGTGAAGAGAAAAGGATATTGTCTTTCTTGAAAAAAGAAGAAAGATTGTTGTCCCATCCTATTTTATTTTCCAAGTTGTAGTTAGATAGGGGGAGCCTTCCCTTCCTTAGGAGAGTTTTTGCTCGTGTGTTGTGGTTGAAACCACAATTTTTTATATTTCCCCAAGTGTACAAAATTTTCAACCAACAGTTTTTTGGCGACTCTGCTGGGGATACGGATGCATTCGGAAGCCTCACGCTTTCGTTTGAGGGCTAGTGTCTTGTTTTGCTAGGGTTTGAGAGAGTTGAAGTACTTTGGTAATTCTATCTTATAATTTCTGATATAAATTTGTTTGGCCCATCTGAAACACCAAGAGATTCTTCTTGAATTTGCTAGGGACACAGATGCATTTGCAAGCCTCACGCTTTCGTTTGAAGACTAGTGTCTTGCTGGTAAAAGAAGAAGAGCTTGGAAATACTTTCATTTGTTTAAGCTAGAAAGTTTGCGTGTTTATGTTCGTCGGAAGAAAGGTGAATATTCGTAAGAAATATCTCCTGCTGAAAGAGCTAGATTCTTTTTACTCACTAGTACATCTTCCCTATCACGAACCACAAGTTATCCTCCCTCAAGAAAAAAGAAATCTATCCCAAGTGAAAATTCCTCTTTCTTTTTCAAACCACTGATACCTTCATTATCTAATATGGCTAATCTACCTCCGCTTCCTCCTCCCGGTCTGTGGGGAGTAGCTTTTGGTCTTTTGGCTTTAACCCCACTTCTTCATCCGCTTCCACAAGGTTCACGTAAAAATCTTCCCAAGTTCTATGGCGATGGAAAGCAACATCCCAATGAACATATCAAATCTTTCTATATGGCATGTGGTGTTCTTGGAGTTGAACATCAAGATGTTGCTGTTCGGTTGTTCATTGAGACTCTTCAAGGTATTGCAACAGGCTAGTTTTTCAATCTTACTGCTGGTTCAATTGTGTCTTTGAATTCGTTGAGAGACAAGTTCGAGGAACGTTTTAAGGTTTCGGAAGATGAACACGCCTTGTTGGCCCAGTTGACACAAATGAAGAAGGATACGCATGAAAGCATGCGTGATTTCATTGCTAAATTTAACAAATTATCAAATAGAATTCTTGTTAATTCCAAGCCTACTCCTGAGAACCTCAAGTGTTTTTTCATTAACACTCAGTTGCCTGAGGTCAGTTTCTTCTTAAGGCGAGCATCTCCTGCTGATTTAGAAGTTGCTCAATCAATGGCTATTGAAATTGAGGACGATTTGATCCTAGCTGGTAAGATCAAAAAGGATTCTAATCGGTCCAAAGGAGGTTCACATATGGAGGGTTCATTATCTGGTTCTAGCGATCCTATGGTGCAGAAGTTAGCAAATGAACTTCTTGCTTTAGAGAAGCATCTCAGAATTCCTACCCCGCACCATACAAGGATATCCCAAGAAGGATGTATCCTAATGCTGCTGCTAGTTACCCTGCCAAGAATCAACCCAAGTTACCTCCTCCTCCGGAGAGGCTTGCGCTTGAGCCACCTCCTTCAAAGGCAGCGGTTGGCTATTATGAGACTGATCAAATCAGTCTGACGAAGTTGCTCTTCCTCAGCAAGAAGAAGAAGAAGTGACTGGCGACTCTACTATACGTTACATGCACTATGATGACTATGTTGCTGCCGAAAGGACTCATAGCCAAGCATTTGCTGTAATGACAAGATCCCAGATCCGGTTGGCCCAGCAAGAAGAGGCCGCAAAGATCGCAAGTGATCTACAACCACCTGTTATTATGGCTAAAAGAGGAACACCGCTGCCCTATATTCCAAAGGATGCAGCGAAAATACAAGTATGTAACAAAAGTCCTCCTCTTGCTTCATCTGTTGATCACTCAAGTTTTGAGTCTTTGAGCTACATGTTTGAGTTTGAATCTTTTTATCTCTTCTATGCAAAGTGTTTCTAAAAGATCTTAGTCCAATCTGATTTGAAGTCTTTGAGCTGCAAATAGAGAAGATTAATTAAAATAGGAAACTCTCTTGAAGGAGCAGCAAGTCTTTGAGCTTGCGTCTATTCTTGAGGAAAAATTACTGTTTGATAGAAAATAGCAGCAAGTCTTTGAGCTTGCATTAGTTCTTGTCTTTGTGTTGAAAGAATAGATTATTCCAGTCTTTGAGCTGTTATCTTTTATTCGTTGTAAAATTTAGTATAGCAAATGGTAGATAGGACTTCCAATAGTCGAGTCTTTGAGCTTGATATTGCTATCTCGTCCCAAAGGAAGTGATGAAAGTCTTTGCGCTTTCAGGAAACTTCATTTCCTTTCTCTTATTTCACTTAAAAGTGGTTATTGCTATTCATATTCAATCGCTATCCTTTTGTGTGAAGAGAAAAGGATATTGTCTTTCTTGAAAAAAAAAGAAAGATTGCTGTCCGATCCTATTTTATTTTCCATGTTGTAGTTAGATAGGGGGAGCCTTCCCTTAATTAGGAGAGTTTTTGCTCGTGTGCTGTGGTTGAAACCACAATTTTGTATATTTCCCCAAGTGTACAAAATTTTCAACCAACAGGACCATTTCCTAACTTCGCTAATCTTCGGAGCTCTTGGGGTTTTTCACGCCTTAAAGTGTTTTTCGGACCTTTGGCACAATTTCGTTAAATTTCGGATCCTCTCACTCTTTTGTAATTTTCAGATGTTTTATTGTTTTGGCAAGTTTCGGAGTTTTCAAGATTTTTTGCAATTTATCCAAAATTTCGGACCTTTTAACACTTCTTGCAAATTCCACGAATTTCGGATCTTTTGCCCGATTTTGTAAACTCAAGGTAAATTTCCGACCTTTAGCCGTTTTTCGCAAATTTTGGAGTGTTTAGATGTTTTTGCAACTTTATCATTTTTCAAATTTCGGCTCCAGGGTCCGAAATTGGGGAACTTAAGTGAATTTCGGACCATGACTACCTTTTGCAAATTTCGAAGAATTTTGGACCATTTGGCATGCTTTGCAAATTTTTTTAAAACTTCGGACCTCAAGGCGTTTTTTACAACTTCTATGAATTTCGAACCTTAACCACCTTTTTGCAAATTTATACAAAATTTTGAATTTCGGCCCCAGGGTCCGAAATTGAACGTTTTAAGTGAAATTCGGACTATTTGGGGTCTTTTGCAACTTTTCCAGATTTTAAATTTCGGCCCCAGGGTCCGAAATTGGACGACTTAGGCGAAATTTGGACCATTGGGGTCTTTTGCAAACTTTCAAAGCATTTTCAGACCTTTAGCCAGTTTGGGAAATTTTGAATTTTTTGAGAATTTAACCCAGGGTCCGAAATTCGGCCCCCTGAGCGATTTTGGCAACTTTTTGAAATTTCGGAACCTTTGCCAGTTTTCACAGTTTTTAAGGCATTTTCGGACCTTAGGCCCAGTCTTGCAAATTTTGGATTTTTCTCTCGATTTGGCTTGAAAGTCCAAAATTTTACTCATAGAGCGATGTTGGCGATTTAGACTTTCTCCTCGAGAAGCACGAGCTTGGGCACTTGGGCAAGTTTTGCAACCTTGGCATTTTGGCCAGGAAAGTCGCTCCTTCACTAGCAGGCGAAAATCATCCTTTATTCAAACATCGCAAGGACAAACCTTATGCAATCTATCTCATCGCTCTTGTGCGAAAAACGACAACTTTGGGTCCTCGTGCGACCTTCAGACGCACTGCTCTTTGCTTGGTGGGCTTCGCCAATTTCTATCACCTTACGCCTATTCAAGGCGATTTCACAATTTTGAACAAACTCTTGGCATTCGTGCCTGAGGGCTAGACTAGCTTGATGGAATTATCGGCTCTTTTCCTTTGACATCATTACTCCACCGACCAGTCGCGGACTCGCTCGAAAGGACGCGAGACACTTTGCGCGAAACTTAACAGGGCGAAGACCAAAGGCTCAAAACAAGGAAGGGGGACCCTGTCGGCGACAGGGAGCATGTGCAACGCACAACAGATACTCAGTGAGAATATTCTATTCTGCATTGGCCAGATAGAGTTGTAGCAATACGATTTTAGCCACGTCAACAAGAGGGTCAAATGTGAATTTTCCACCAAAAGAGTCGCAACAAAAGTTGGGACTATTTTCACTTTGGTCTCCTACATCTAGACTTTTGGGACCAGATCAATATGACATTCAGGGACTTAGAAGTTTTCGATAGTTCATGGTCATTTCCTTATAGATGAATGCCTATAACACCTCCCTCAGTTAGTGCTAGCTTTGTTTTGCCAAAGCTGATCACAAGTGAAAGACACATATTTATTGATCTAAAAGAATATAGAGAACATCATATGTTGCAAGACGTGAGCGAGGAACGTGTCTTCATATTTGTAAGAACCCTGCTGGTTCTAACTCTCCCGAAATACTAATACTGATTTGTATTTGGATTTTTCAAGGGTTTTGAACAATTTTGAATAAAAAATAACAAATGCACCAGGCAAGAATTGCTCGTAAAAATGAATAGACACCAAATATAGGGCAATTGAATCTATATTATGAATTAGACAATTGTTGCAAATGAAACTAATACATAAAACATACCTGTAGGTCCTCAGCTTATTTTAAATAAAGACTTTTGGAGTTTGCCAGCCAGAATTGGGAAACTAACCAAAATAGGTGTACAAGTCCAGGAAATTATTTCTTCAAGCCAGATTAGTGATGGAATACCCTGTATGTGCTAGGCATTGGAAATTGTACAACCAAAATGCAAGAAGGAAGGTGTTTCAGCCCTCTAGAACAAAACGTCCCTTTCTTGGACCCCACGTGCCAAGCCTGAATTGTACGACCAACAACTGGAAATTGTACTACTACTTATTGAAATGAAGTATGCTGCTAAAAGGGGCATCTAACCTAATTTGCCCTTTCCTTATTGAAAAATCTGCAATATCTGGATAAAAGAATCTTTGTTGAAGCACAATAAGGCTCCCGAATGAAGCCCTTCACAATTGCAATAATTCAGCTGATCTTCCACAGCGTCACAGTCACAGATCCACGAAGAATTGGTTCTCCAATGGCCAAACCTCTGAAACCCTTGTCAAAGAATTCCACAGAGCAAAATAACAAGCAATGTCAAATAATCAATAATAGAGGTTAAATTGCTTGCTTTGCCTTTATAAACCCCAAAAGTCATAATTCTCCAAAAAGTGTGATTTCATGTTGAGTTAAATGCATTTAAAATGTATTTAATATACTTTATGCAACATTTGAATTAATTCCCCACTTGGGCGCACCCTTTTGATATTCATTTAATATTATTTAAGTGACCCACTTTTTAATAAAGTTAATAATATAACTTTATAATAACTCCAAATGGCACGTTTCCCAAGAAAGTATGCCCAAACTCATTTAAATACATTTAAATGTATTTAATTTACTCTCAGTTTAATTTGCTTTTTGGGCATCCAAATTTAGTTGTGATTTAATAAAAATCACTTTATCATATTTAAGTGGCTTTTAATTTTAATAAAGTCACTTTATGACTTTATAATATCCATATAAGTTAATTTAATAACTTAACCACTAAAATATTAATATCTCCCTCAATATTCAGTCTTTTGACGTGTCGTCTGAAGTTGGAGTGAACACTGAATAACCCCCATGTGTCCAGGTGCCCTAACTAAAGATAGCACTACTGCCAGATTGACTTACTATAAATAGTGTCCCTCAACTAAGTCCACACATTGACTACAAAGGCCCTAGAATTGAACCCAAGACTGCACTGAAGAAGTGGAACTACCATTGAGACTCTCTATTAAAACATGTTAGCCTACGAGAGTCCAAATAATAGGTTAACCCATCAACAATTGATATTGACTAGAGTGGGGACATTACAATCCACCCTCCACGAATTTGCTTGTCCCCAAGCTATCTCAGAAACAAAATAACACACTATTCCACTCGGGTTCCAAGGGAAGAACTGTGTAATGTCCCTGCTGAAACCAACTAGCTCCTGTAACACCAACATCAGAATAACGTACAATACCTGCCGAACCAAATCAATACCAACAACTGGTGTCGTAGGAGGAGACAACTCAGAGTACTGACAAAGTTTACTTCCCAAAACTACGCAAGGTCAACTGTCATACACACTATCTAACACATGCGCAACTGAACTATGCATTCGGAAGGGGTCATGCACATGAAAGTAAAACTGAAGGCACTCCTCATTGTGTAAACACCTGAAAATTCCTCAGTGAGCTCTGTTTGAAATCCCGATGCATTGGAAGGGTCCCAAACGCTACGATCAATACTCATCTCAGGACTGGGGTCAAGAGAGTGATCAACATCTAATTCAAAAAGGGGATTATCATAAGACAATCCAGAATCTGCCTCAAACAATGGATTGTTCACAAACTGAACAATACCTCCATGCTGATCTAAATCATACAACTCTGAACCCCTGGAGTCATGAGCGAACGCAAATTCCTCTTGGATCATCTCATGCTCCTTCTCCTGAATAATCTCATGCTGTATCTTACTGCTTCCTTTACTAACGAGAGAGATAGTATACAAGACCCCATCTGCAATTCCCCTCAACAGATATTTCTTGTTATTCAACTCTAATTTCATTTCCAATCTAGGTATGTTGAGGGTAAATTATCCAATGTCTTGGAGCCATTTCATACCACTGTGATATGAGGCTGTATCTACCTCACTCACCTCATGATAAGCAAAATCATGTGTTCTATCATCAATGCACATATCAACAACTAAGGTACTGCTGCTATGTACCTCAAAAGATGGCTCAACTGGTAAGGTAGAAACTGCTGATATGACAATATTTTCACATGCTCTCACCCCAAATGTAACTGCATGTCCATTCAAGTCACGATCCTGGGATTCATTGCCAACCCATGAATTTTCTGATTTATTTTTTAATATCTGATTTACAAAATCAGACTTGTTGTGGCATGAATTTGCATCATATAATTCATTTCTAACAGCCAAATCTTGAGTGTCAACACTAGGGAACTCCATACGTCCATCTTTCACAGATGGAATGATGGTTACCTCATGATAGTGCACAAAATTCTAACTGCTGCTACAAAAATCAGAAAACTGTTAGAGCTTGTATCCTCATCTTTGATGCTTCCAACTTGCTTGCCCACATTTTTCGTCATTTACTAACACATCTACATCATGATTAAGCTCAATAGTTTGGCTGCAATGTAAATCAACACGTGTATAAGTCTCCTTAAACTTAATGGCTTCATCATGGGATCCTCTTTGTCCTTCCAAATGATGTGACTCATGAATCCCATCATCTTCATGCAACAAGTGCATCTCCAAATCTGCCTCCTTCATGGCTTCCTCTTCAATGCTTCCGAGGTCTTCATTAAGCTCCTTTACCTCATTATCTGTGCATTGGTGGTTAGGCTCCCAAAAACCTTTGCAAGTGAAGCATAGACCTTGTCTTCTCATTTCATTCCTGCTCATTATGGGAGTTCGTATAACCTGATCATTGAACTTGGAAGTAGAACCACCTTCATAATCTGATTTAGTAGCTCTACCATACCTGCTCACACTATGGCCCTGACTTAATGTTTTCCCTTTAGATGAAATTGCCTCCTTATACACCCTCCTAATGTACTTTACCAACCCAATCCCGTCAGGCCTCAAGATAACAACAAAGTCCAGAAAAATATTAAGAGATTGTTGTGCTTTAAAAGCATCTGGCATATTTTGATAGTTCTCAAAGTGTCGAGGAGCTTCCTGTTCACATCTTTCTCTCATCTTGATGGCATCCTGTTCGATCTCTTCCCTGGATTTCCCTACAATACTGTAGTAACCCATAACTTGAACTTATGAGTGTTAGTTTCTCAAAATCAACTATGTGAGCTCCATGAATTTTTAAATCAAACCCCAATAGGGTGGCAGGAAATCGCTCTGATACCACTGTAAGAACCCTGCTGGTTTTAAATCTCCTGAAATACTATTGCTGATTTGTTTTTGGATTTTTCAAGGGTTCTGAACAATTTTGAATAAAAAATAACAAGTGCACCAGGCAAGAATTGCTCATAAAACTGAATAGATACCAAATATAGGGCAATTGAATCTATATTATGAATTAGATAATTGCTGCAAATGAAACTAATACATAAAACATACCTGTAGGTCCTCAACTTATTTTAAATAAAGAATTTTGGAGTTTTTCAGCCAGAACTGGGAAACTGACCAAAACAGGTGTACAAGTCCAGGAAATTATTTCTTCAAACCAGAAAAATGATGGAATATCCTATATGTGATAGGTGTTGGAAATTGTGCAACCAAAATGCAAGAAGGAAGGCGTTTCAGCCCTCCAGGGCAAAACATCCATTTCCTGGGTTCCACGTGCCAAGCCTGAATTGTACGACCAACAGCTGGAAATTGTACAACTGCTTATTGAAATGAAGTATGCTGCCAAAAGGGGCGTCTAACCTGATTTGCCCTTTCCTTATTGAAAAATCTGCAATATTTGGATAAAAGAATCTTTGTTGAAGCACAATAATACTCCTAAATGAAGCCTTCACAATTGCAATAATTCAGCTGATCTTGCACATCCTCACAATCACAGATGCACGAAGAATTTTCGTTCTCCAATGGCCAAACCTTTGAAATCCTTGTCAAAGAATTCCACAGAGAAAAATAACAAGCAGTGTCAAATAATCAATAATAGACGTTGAATTGCTTGCTTTGCCTTTATAAACCCAAAAAGGCATAATTCTCCAAAAAGTGTGATTTCCTATTGAAGGGAGTTAAATACATTTAAAATGTATTTAATATACTTTATGCAACATTTGAATTAATTCTCCACTTGGGCGTACCCTTTTGATATTCACTTAATATTATTTAAGTGGCCCATTTTTTAATAAAGTTAATAATATAACTGTATAATAACTCCAAATGGCACGTTTCCCAAAAAAGTATGCTCAAAATCATTTAAATACATTTAAATGTATTTAATTTACTCTCCATAGTTTAATTTGCTTTTTGGGCGTCCAAATTCACTTGAGTGATTTAATAAAAATCACTTTATCATATTTAAGTGGCTTTTCATTTTAATAAAGTCACTTTATGACTTTATAATATCCATGTAAGTTAATTTAATAACTTAACCACTAAAATATTAATATCTCCCTCAATAATCTGTCTTTTGACATGTCATCTGAAGCTGGAGTCAACATTGAATAACCCCCATGTGTCCAAGTGCCTTGATTAAAGATAACACTACTGCCAGATTGACTTACGATAAATAATAAGTACCTCAACTAATTCCACACACTGACTGCAAAGGCCCTAAAACTGAACCCAAGACTGAACTGAAGAAGTGGAACTGCCATTGAGACTCTCTATCCAAACACGTTAGCCAATGAGAGTCCAAATAATAGGTTAATCCATCAGCAACTGATACTGGCTAGAGTGGGGACATTGCAATATTTTTTAAAGTCTAAGGACAACTTCAGCAGGGGAGCAATAAATCCAACTCATAAGGAATTTCTAAACTTTAGGAATGCTCTTAGGATAAAGGTTGTATAGTTGTTTCTTGTTGGCAAGTGGAGGATTATGAGATCTTTTTATGGACTCGCAATTTTATAGAAAATGAAGAGATTGATAAGAGAAAGGGTACTTTAAGGATGAAATCCAATTTTCAAGTTACTATATAAGATGATCCGTAAATCACTAGATTGATAATCCTAGTGGTGCACCATTAATGGATCACCATGTTATAACTATCTCTACACTCTTACCAAACTCTCCCAATGGCTTCTCTCACACCTGTAGCAGTATTTGACTCACAAAACAACAATGAAATAGACAAAATAACCAACAAAATAGGGCACACGCACAATAGACAATTGCATACCACAAGATTTCATTTGGAGAAAATAAAAAAGGGTAGAAAAACTCTAGGAAGTGTATGCCTGTAGCATTCTACTCACCATTCAGTGTCAGTACATGGAGTATCTACCATTGTAAACGATCTTATAGGTTTATACAGCAATAATACAGCTTCCCCCGTCTCCACTGTAATTCTTCTACTCTACAAGAACCCTGTGAAGGTATGAACACTGTTTGTATCATTTGACACACATCAATTCGAGTGTTTTCTCTGCCAATTGAACCCTGTATTTGATTCTCTGCTGTCCTAAATCTTCTTCTAGCTACCAACAATGGAAACTCAGCTGTTTGGAATGGTAAAGATCAGCCAAGACAACAGTCCTTCTAGCCATCCATGTTATAAATCATCTCAAGTGTCGTTCCAGTCATCATATCCATCTTGGAGAGATGGGTCAATGCCACCAAAGAATGAGCAGTCATGGCTTTTAAGAAATGAACAACCCACCAAAACAATGGTCGCTGCTCTAATGCCAACCAGTATGGGAAAAACAACAAATACGACCCACTGCAAAGTCAAAACAATTGCTTATAAGAGACAAACTACCCTCATCACATTCCTTTGCAGTAAAATGACCTCTAGCATGTTGTCTAACACCAAAACTTCACTGCAACAAGTTAGAACATGGTCTTTTATCCCCACAAATCTCATAAAGATGTTTTGGACCACTGCATAGACACTTGTAGTAAAATTTCTCCATACATAACCTGCTGCATATTCATTCTGACATCTACCAAGTTTCTGAAAGCAATAAGAATCCTCCCAATAATGATTCTAATAGAAAAAAAGTTACCCTAACAACTTGTATAAGGTTAGAAAACACTCCTTGAGAGACCTCATAACATTTAGAGTGCAAGTTTATCACTTGAAAGTAATCAGTAGCACACCTATAGCAGCCTATTGCAGCCGGTTGCACACATGCCAGAACTTGTAACACTATTCAAAGTGGCTATTAAGTGAACCTACAACATATGCCTGACTTGGAACCTTATCAATTTGAACTGCTCAACATGTCTTCAGATCATGCCTTCCTAACCAGGGGGGCCGAAAATTCTTAAGACAATCAAATGTGGGATCCTCATTCCCATGCCTTCACTAGATATCCACCTGCCTTATTTGGGAAATTCCATTTCTCACTAATCAATCACATCTCTAGTTTTCCTTGCTTGGTTCGCCTCATGTTCTTATCCAGAATGACATCTCCTCCCAACTCATCTATCTTATCTATTGCAAAGTCATCCAATGAACAGAGAACTTAATCCTCTTGCTCTTCATCCATCATGGGAGTCTCAAACGAGTGTAATTGGTTAACATTGATAATTGAAAACTTCTTTCTATACTTTGACAAATTCCAAATGGAAAGCATTCTTTCCTACTCACTCAACAATCTAAAATGGACTTTACACCAGCGGTTTAAGCTTCCATGAAGGCCCTTCTTGTTTCTCTTTGCCCAAGTAGGCCCAAGCCATGTCACTAGCATGAAATTTATGCACTATTCTATGCTAATCATGTTGTCTCTCATATTTGAGCTAAAACTCTTTTAGTCTCTCTTGGACTCGAATGTGTATCTGCCTCACATTCTCCATGAACTTGCTAGCTTTAGCAACCTTAGAATCCATTTTCCAGCCCTTTAGTTGACTGTACAAAACAGATATCAAGTAGTCTTGGTGGCACAAAACAAAACAAACCTCGAAAGACAAAATATTCAGTGAAGAATAAATGGCCCTATTGTACAAGTGCTGATTATACACTAAATATTCATCCTAGCCCTTGGGGTGCATTTGATCATGGCCCCTCAATAGCTGCACCGATGGAGTGCTGCAGTTTTGTTTGTGCTTGCAAGTATTGCAAGAGCTTATTGTTTTTGTTCACCATGATCTCCTTTCCCATGAGGTAATCATTTCACTTCATCACTACAGAAACCAGAGCATACAATTCTTAGACATAGGTGGTGCAGTTCAACATAGGCCCTTTGAATGCTTCTGAATGGGGCTTACCTCCTTGTAACAATATTGTACCTATTAGTGTTAAAATTTTTAGGTTCCCAAATCCCTAAATTTACACTCTTGATTGCTAGGGGTGTCAAACTGAGGACAAATGACATTCAGCTTATGATTAGGTAGAGACGACAATGGACCAATTTGATAAGGATGGGTAATTCCTTCTTTTACTTGAGGCTTTGCTAGGCCAAGGGGGTTATTCCTGAGTTGTGACATTAAAGATAATCGTAGGGAATGGCTTGAACATTAAGGGTTTGTAGTTTCTCATGCTTTAATAGTGCATTGAGGCATAAAGTGTCTCAAAAGTCCAATGTTGGGAATTCGAGAAAATACTTGCCATGATGCACATTTTGGAATGGGGGACTTGAATTTCAAAAGTCCAAAAGGATGCTTTGCAATAGAGGTGGGAATCAGATTCTAGGAATACCTTATGACCATTTTACATTTGGGTTATGAAAGTATTATGAATCCCAAAAGTTTAAAATGAGAAGGTCTAGAGGATAGGAGTTGGCATGTTGATGTAGCTGATACCACTAGGCAAGAGGGAAGGTGGTCGAAATATCTCGAAGGATCCACAAGGATAAAACATAGAGTAAAGAAGATTAGGAAAATCACATACTTTCTACTAAGGGACAAAAGGTAGAGAGGAGTGGAGACCTTGAATCCCAAAGTGAATATGCATGATGAAGGGGTTGGGTTCAGCTTCAGGGGTTATCAAATACTAAATACACTTTGGGGAAGATGGGGTGGAAATGTGCGAAAACTTGCAACAAAAGCAAAAGTGATTAGGGAATGATAGATAAGAATGCTCGATACTAATGGAAGAGAAAGCAAGATTGGTGATTGGAGAAATCTGATACCATAGGCATGAAGGAAAGGTAAGGAGAAGGGGAAACTGGTTAGGCATTGGAGATGAAGTATATAGCATATCTTTAGGGGAAATCAATAGACAAAGGTTAAAGAGCTTGATGAGGGACAAGAAATGAGAAATGGGGAAACCAAATGAGAGGGTACCTCGGTAATGAGAAGTTTAGCAACACAAAATAGGTAAAGGACTTGGAGGAAATGTGGAAGCATGAGATTTTGAGGAATTGAGGGAAAGAATGCCAGTAGAGAGAAATCGAAAAACCCAACTAAGGCTAGAAGTGAACACAAACAACCTTATATTTGGAAACATTTAGATTTTTTTGGACATTGGGTAGATGAATAAAGTGTAAGGGGATGCAAAGTTGTATGCCAAGCACACTTTTTATCAAATGGGGCTCATTAAAGGAATTCTTTGATTGGTTATTAGTGATTGGCAAGGTAAACCAAAACTACAAAGGGGGGGTGCAAGGGTTAGAATTTTTTTGGATTATAGGAGGTAGGTGCCAACAATGCTCATAGCATAATTTTGACATTTGTCTATCCCATAAAAATTACTTGCAAATTGGGTAAAGAAAGGGGCAATGTTGTACTGTACTTTGTCTTCAACTCCTCAAATGCATGTGTCTATTGCCCCAATGAATCTTTCTTGCTTTGCCCATGACTTCATACAATAGGGCAGTAATATATGAGAAGCTTTACATGATTTTTCGAAGATATTGTGCTGCACTTACAAAGCTCTGACTCCCACCCATTGTAGTGGGCTTTGGCTAGTTAAAATTCCTTCAACATTGGATGGATCTATCCTTATCTCTCCATCACCTACCATGTTACCAAGGTATGCTAAAGGTGTTTTATCATGCTTGCACTTCTTACCTTTCAATAATAATTTATTCTCCTTCAATTTCAATTACCTTTTCAAGATGAGACAAATGCTCTTCATATGACATGTCGAATACCAAAATGCCATCTAAATAAACAATAACACAACACTCAATTAATGGTCCCAATAGCTTGTTCATGAGGCACATGTAGGTGGCTAGTGCATTGCACAACCAAAACGGAAGAACCAACCACTTGAAACCAGCTTGGTGTGTCTTCAAAACTGTTTCCACATGTCCTCTTTTTTGACCGTTACTTGGTGGTAACATGATTTAAGTCCCAACACCATGAAATATTTGACATGCTATGATTGATCCAATGGATTATTTATTTGAGGTAGAAGATATGAGTTCTTTAGGATTACTTGTATAGTCCTTAATAATCTAGATTCTATACACATTCACCATGTCCCATCTTTCTTCAACACAATGACTGCTCAAGATTTTTGTGAAGAGGCTATTGGCATGATTAGCCCATCCTCCACATCTTGAGCTTCTCTTTGACTTTTTGTGCTTCAATAACACTTTGTCTATACAGCCCAAGTTTGATAGAGGACATTTAGTTAACATTTGAATCTTGTTGTGTGGTTCTTTTTAGGGGTAGACACTTGGATTCTACAAATAAATTATAAAATTTGCTTCCTAAATCAGTTACATCTTGCTTCTCCTAATGAATATATCTCTCACATAGCTGTTTCAACTCAGCCCCTTTTTGTTCTCCTTTTCCTCACAACATTAACAAGGCAAACTTGCTACTAGTTTTTTTATAACTGCTTAGCTTTTGTTGCACTAACCATGGCAATTTTTTTGATATGCCTACAAAATTTTGCTTTTGTTCGAGGTTGTAGTCAATAATCATGTTATTTTTTTTCAAAATATTAATACCAATTGGGTTTTCCGTCCTATTGAAATTGCAAAATCATTAGATCTTGGTCTATAATGTCAACTAACAATGTTGTAGATTGCTCATAGATGAGGAATGAATGAAGATGATCGAGTTTTTAATAGAAGGACGAGGCAAGAAATGTTGAAGACTTGAATCTAAAATTAAGAATGGTAAAATCATTATAAAACCACAACAAAAGGGTGGCAAGAAATGTTGAAAACATGAACACAAATTTGAGAATGGCAATGTCATTACAAAACCACAACAAAAGGGTGGTAAGAACTTAACTAAACAACTCCCAAGGCTAAGGCACAATTTTGAGGTGGTTTTGTCAAGCGAAATCCATGCCCAAGTTGGCAAAGGGACTAAGAAAATGCACCTAAGTTGGGGGAGGAAGTAATCATAACGTCTAGGTGCCTTTTTTTTTATTGCAATGTCAAGAGGAAATTCTACCCATGGTAGTAGGGTTATGAAAGTGTACTCAAAGGGAGAAAAGAAATTAAATAAGTTAAGTATCATATTTTTTAATACGGCTTTGGCATCAAAAAACTGTGACAAAGAGGTGCAAATGGCTCAAAATTGTGTGATAAACGTTTGAGGGGAAATAAACATAATGTGAGGATCCTACAATAATGGCATTGCCACCCAAAAATTTCTACAATTGCACTTTCTAGCTAGCATTGTCACCCAAAAGCTCCTATAGTTGCACTTTTTGGCTTGGTTTGCCATGACAAAGCTTCAAGTAGAGGAAAATCCGAAATAGTCTCATGGTTAGTGTTTCAAAGTTTAGTGAAAAATCCATCCAATTTTTGAAACAATTCTTTTTTTAGAAATTTCTGTTTTAGTGGGTATAATTTTAGAAAGTTGCTCTTTTATAAAATTGCTTTTTCTAAGGCTATAATCAGTTTCATCCATGGATAGCAATTTAACAATTTTCAGACTGCAAAAAAATTTCCATATTTCAAAGACTTGAGAATATTTGACAACAATTCGCAAAAAAATTTCCATATTTCAAAGACTTGAGAATATTTGACGACAATTCGCAAGTCAAAGTCATTTTAGATTT
The DNA here is from genome assembly GCF_030272615.1 of Cryptomeria japonica. Lineage (NCBI taxonomy): Eukaryota > Viridiplantae > Streptophyta > Pinopsida > Cupressales > Cupressaceae > Cryptomeria > Cryptomeria japonica. Next base: position 420,615,590 of record NC_081411.1, on the reverse strand, counting down.
TCAAAAATGACTTAAGTGACAAAAGTTGCTATTTTTTCAAAGGAGATAGAGATGAGCCTATTTTTAGCTTTTGCATGTAATTAGTTGTTTTAGAACTAGTTTTCTTTGAAGTAGTTTCCTTTCCTCTGTTTTGGGGATAGGGATATAGTTTCTTTAAAGTGGGGTTTTATTGGTAAATTCTATTATTACTTCATCCCTAAAAGATTCTTTTGAAGAGCTTATAAATAAGTTCTTTTAGCACATAATTGTAAGAAGAATAGTTGATGCTACACATATGCTACAGAAATTACTAGTCAAGTTATGGTATTTTTGTGAAAGTTAACAAATGTTGGTTGAAGTCACATTTATACTATAGAAGCAATTCTTCGGTTATCGTTAAATCTATGCTTATAATTTCCTGAATTGTCAAATCCATGTTTTTAATTTCTTGAAGTGAATGGTCAATGGAGAGTAGATTGATTTGTGAAACTTTATATTGGCAAAATCTGTCTATTTATATTGTAACTTTGACTATATAGCTATTTTTTCATGAAATTGTGTGATGTCCACTCATTTGATTTTTTTTGTTGTTGATGTAGATTTATTGGTCTTTGATTTAGCTAGCAACCTGTTGTGACCTTTTCACACATCACCCCATTGCAAATGGAGACCCTCCCTTTTTCTTGCTTTCTAGGGTTTTTGTTAGAGCCTTGTGACCTTCCTGCATCAGTATTGCCAAGTTTGTCAATTTTGAGCGACCTGAGTTTTGAACATTATGAGTTAGTGTGTGCAAACCATGGTTAGAACAGAGTCTAGACGTTGTCATTGTGTCTAGGAAGCTCAAAGGACGAAGATCGCAATTGATTTGAGCTAATTTGGACAACTTTCTATTTTTGGAAAGTTTTGCTTTATGCTTATTCCTATTTTTTAGGAAGTTTCGTTTTTGGCATTTTGAGAACGATCCCCTAAGTGGCTATTTTTAGAATGTTTTTCCTATTTTTTAGGAACCTTGCTTTATCTATTTTTCAGAAAGTGGATCTAGGGTTTGCACTATTGACACTGAGAAGCACTGAAATGATCGACAAATTTCTCCTAAAATCCAAGTTTTGACCCAAAAAGCGCTTCTCCTAAATTTTAGGAATCTTGAGGAATTCAATGAATGATTGAAGCATAGTTTTCAAATTTCAAGGCGATCTGGTAAAAATTGCACAAGTTATGGAGATTTCAAGTTCTGATCAAGTGGTTTCTGAAGATCATAAAGTTCGCCCTCCTTGGTTCCTAATGTTAAGAAAGTCCGCCCTTAGTCAATGTTGTGGTTCCTGAGATCCACCAAGTCCACCTTGGTGTTGGTGCACAAAGTTGATAAAGTCCGCCTTGGGAAAGGTGAGGTGGGGCATGATATTGGAGAAGTCCGCCCTACCATGAGCTAGAAGTGCAAGCAAATGTTGAAGTCCGCCTTGCCTTGAATGAGCTGAACCCTACCCATGAAGATGGTGCCTAAGGTTGATAAAGTCCGCCTTGAAGGAGATGGTAAGTGGTGTTGTAATGTCCCCACTTCCTGAGTGATCTACCAGGATGGAGATTCACCATTCATTCATCTCCACAGGTGAATTGAGTGGCTGGAGATGAGTTGCTTCCGAAAGGAAGTTCTATACTTAGTCATTTTTATGACTTTGGTAAGTTAATAAAATAACTTTATAATTTAAAGTTATAAAAGTTACTTTATTCTAAAATTAGAAAAAGTAAATAAGTTATAAAAAGTTATTAAACAACTTTATGTTTTCACCATGGCACATTTTCCAAAGTTGTTTATTAACCAAAAGTGGCCCCACTTTAATGACTTGACAATCCTCATGGCTGATCGAACTTATTAGAGGAATGTAGATTCTAAAGGAATCTTTGAAAGATGCAAAAAGAGGTCGAATTAGGGTTGAGGATGAATATAGGTGTTGGGAGATGTTTGGAGATTCATTATGTTTATTTTATTTTGTGAATTTATCCATCTTTAGCAGGTCTGCACGGTTTGTAGAGGTTTGAGATTAGATTGGGGGTGGCAATCTCCAATTTGTAGGTGTTTGGACGGAAACCCATACATCTCTAGCTGGGCGACATCATTTGGAGCCTCACAATTGGCCATTCAGGGTCATAGTTCAGGGGTTTATTGCTTGTGACAGGGGTATATTGGCATTAATAACAGATCTGATCCACTTAAGGGGTTATTACAGCAGAATAATTGCATTTATGGCAGCTGTACCTCTCCATGTAGCTGGCCGTACGACCTAAGGAAGCCTCTAGCTTCCATTAAATAAATTGAGGAGTTTTGACTCCTCCATTTGTGTGTGAATTCATTGTTGGGGTATAAATAAGTTATCATAGTTGGTTTGGTGTGAAGGAAATATCAGATTTGGGCAGCAACAACAAATCATTGAGGAAAAGAGACATAATTTGGGGATCTTGCCTAGCAAGAATTTGGAATTCCAACTGGGTCTGAATAATTCTTCAATATTGGTTTTTGGTAATTACCCTAGAGTTAAATAAAGTCATTTGCAGGCATTAGTAGCAGCTGGAGGTGCTTGGTTCAGTCACTGCTTCATATCAGGCTCAAATTCCACCCTCAAACCCCAGCGTTGGACTCCTGGTAGGCCTTGAACGACTTAATTCTATCAAGAATCCTCTTTATTATTTATTTGTGCTTGCTGCAATTAATAACCAGAAGTCTGGAAACTATTATCAGTTCTATATTTATTGTATTGCATTTATTATTTTCCATGTATTGTCAAAAATCCAGAAAACTACAAAAAAATTGAAAATACAATAAACTTCCAAAAACACTTTTCGCTGGTCAAAGAATTTGAATTTGTAAACAATCAGCAGTTTGGATAAGAATTCTAGTCAGGGATCTTTCAGTGGTGCCCAAGATTGATGAAGTATGCCCTTGTCATGGTGTCAAAAGTTAGTGAAATCCGCCCAACGGATTTAGAAATGCCATGTGAAAGGTTCCCAAGTTGAACAAAGTTCGCCATGAGTGGAGAGTTGAGGTGCGAGGAAGTAAGAAAGTCCGCCCTATCATTGCACATGGTGCCTAATATTAAGAAAGTCCGCCTTGCCTTGCCTTGCCCTAACATGAGCTAAAAGTGCAGGCAGATGTGGAAAGTCCACCCTCCAAAAGGTCATACATCAGGCCAAGTCCGCCCTATAGATGATGGGGAAAGAGCACAAGTTGAGATGAAGTTCGCCTAAGGTCATGAGCATATGGTTCCCAAGTGTGAACAAGTCCGCCCTTAGGGAATGTGGTGTGCATGGAAGAGATGAAGTCCGCCCCATGGACATAAGGAATGGTGCGCAAGTTTGATAAACTCCGCCCTCTTTGGTGCATGAAATCAGTTAAGTCCTCCCTCATTGATCACAAGTTGAACAAAGTCCGCCCTAGCAAAGAGAAACAAGTCAAGGAAAGTCCGCCCAAGAGAGGGATACATGCTAAGTGATGTCAGCAAGATCTTCATGAAGTTCGGACTAAAAGAGAATTAGAAAGTTTTTGAAAGGAGTATATTGCAGATTTAGTTCGAATTATGAACTGAAAATCAATTTAGAAACTTGCATTTGGAAGATAAGATGAAGTTCGAACTTGATTAAGTGATGATAAGCTCACTAAAGACCAAATTAGAAACGTTTCCCTGCAGATTCAAAAGACTAAATGACAAGTTAGAAAAAAATTTCGAAGGTCTTTTGTGTTTCTAAATACAGATTCGAACTTCATTACAAATACATTGTCCATTCCTTCATTCTCACATATGAAGTTCGAAGTTTTGAGCATTGTTACCTATTTTTCGCTCCTGGCTGAAAAATAGGTTAAGAAATGCTAGCATGAACAAAAGAAAGCTAGTGTGTACCAATTCTCTATTTTTGTGTTTCCAACTGTACTAAGGAGTGATTTAAAGATGGTATTTCTGAGTACTTCTAGTCTGTAACAACAAAGAGAGAAACATCTCATTCAAAAGGAGAAGTATTTTATTCATATTCAAACATGCGTCCCACACAAAGAGCCGTGAGACTAGCTACGTGCATCCAGTGCAGAAAGGAAATATACATATATGTATGCACAAGTACAAAGGAAAAAATGAGGAAAGGCATGTCGAGAATGGAACCAGTCATTGCTTGAATGACTGGAACAGTTGAGGTACGCTCGATGTCGCCTTTGTCTTGCTGCTCCACCCTGGTCCGTTGATGCTTTCCTTTTGATATCTGCAAAAAAGTTGAAACAAGCAATGCGTTAGAACATTTTGTTCTAAGCAATAGCTGGCTGCATTTCTAACATATGTACTAATGCACACATATATATATATGATCCCTACATGCATCAGATGCATATAACTCGAATCACAAAGGAATCTCGAAAGGCAAATATCCGATCAAAGGAAAATCACCATACATATGCATTTTTTGCTAACAGGTTTGTTTCATGTGCAGGAAAAGGAAAAAGGACAGCTTGCTGGTCATGAAGTTCACAAAGATGAGTGGAGATGAATGCGGCTCCCACAAGGGTTGAGCCCAGCTCATGTGAAGCGATGGCAAGGTTTCATACAATCAAATCATATCAAAGCTGGTGATAAAAGGAAGAAGAGTAACAAAAACGCAAGTATGCAATCACATTATCAGCCAATAAGCAGGATGAGACTTCGTTTTTTTCTTTAGAAACGTGAATAAGATGTGCAAGTATCTACAAATGATCAACAAGAGGACATTTTATGCATCAAGCCTAAAAGATTTTTTATGATAAACTGGAAAAGGCGTGATTGATCAGACATTTCAACAAATTCAAGACAGCTGCGTCCTTGGAAATAATATTCAGATTTTAAGAGAATAATGTTAAAATGGCAGCTACAGTTTTCATAAAATATCTATTTTTAATGCACAACATTAAGTGGCAGATGACAAAGGGAAGGTTTTTAATGTTGTTTTTCACCATTTTCAGTCCAAACAGTCATTCAGAGATGCACACAGCAGTGAAGTTATCAAAGGAGTACACAGTGGTCATGATCAGACAGGCCTTGTTGACCCACTTTGTTTTGTTCCAGATGGAGAGCTAGATGCAGGAACAAAAACTAATATCAACCTTAATCATCAATTGTTTTATCATTTCTTGGGTACGGAGCAATCTGAAGATATTTTATGTTGGAAAGATCCAGAAAATCTTGAGTGGTTAGTTGGGGCCGATGTATCTGAGGATGGAAAGTATATTCTTTTATATATTACAGAGGGTTGTGATCCTGTGAATAGGCTCTATTATTGTGATCTCGATACCCTTCCTCAAGGTATTGAGAGTTTCAAAGGCAAGAAGGAGATGCTTCCATTCCAGAAGCTCATTGATAATTTTGAAGCAGAATATGCCCTTGTTGCAAATGATGATACTGAGTTCACATTCCGGACAAATAAAAATGCTCCAAGGTATAAATTGGTTCGAGTGGACTTGAGGTACCCAGAATCTTGGAGTGATGTTGTTCCAGAATCAGACAAGGATGTACTTGAATCAGCTGGAACAAGCAATCCCTATGTGGTCATGCAAATTGGTGATTGTGTTGTAAAGAGCAAAACTGTATGGGCGACAAAAGAGCCACATTGGAATGAGAGTTTCAGAATAAATTTGAAAGATCCATCCACAAAATATTTGCAGATTGCAGTTTGGGATGCAAATCTTGTAACCCCACACAAACGCATGGGAAATGTAGGCATCAAGTTGGAACCACTGTGTGATGGAAACAAGCACGAGATTCAGGTGGAACTGGAGGGAATAGGCGGTGGAGGTCTGATCTATTTAAAGATCAACTATAAAGATTTTGAAGAAATAAATGCAGAAAAGAGTGGATGGAAAATACCTCTTCTTTCAGATATTCAATTGGCTAAAGGCTTAGAATCTGCTTTGAAAACAGTTTTTGGAACTGAAAATGTTAAAGTTCGTGATTTTGTACTGTCTTCTTTTGGAAAAATAAAACCACTTCTTGACATTGGTAAATTTGAAAAGAGTCAAAATTTAGAGGGGAACTTGCAGAACACGCAGTCTTTTGAAAGCATGTCAACTGAATCATTCCTTAATGGCAAGACTGAGATACATAATGAATATGAAATAGAAACAGGCGACACTTTCTTGCAATCAGTTGGAGATGCAGGGTTTTCAGATCAAAATGAATCTTCTAAAGGAAAAAGTAGTCCTGGTAATAAAGGAACAATGAAACTGACTGATAGTAGTATAAGCTCAGAGTTTGATTTTTGGAAAAATTTGTCAGATAATATCAATCAAGCAGTTGAAAGAGCTGGGATAAACAAAGTTGGTTTTCCTTCTATTGAGAATGTTAGGTGGAGTGGAAATGAAATTATTAAGAATTTAGGTTTGCAATCACAAACCCAAGCAGATGAACGATATGTGGAAAGTGGGCTTGCTACCCCAAAACTAACAATAGATGATAATAATCCTATTACACTGCCTGAAGTTCATGAGTCGCAATTTAAACTCGTAGATGTAAGAAGACATCTCATGATATTTTAGGACAGACGGAGAGTATTCTTGGTTCTTTGATGATGCTTACTACATCTTTAGCATGCCATAAAGGGAATGGCAAAAAGGCAGAGGGTAAATACAGGACATCTTTAGGGGTGGAAACATTTCCAGAATCACCTAGTTCAAGCAAGAATGCACTGCATTCAACTGCAACATCTTTAACAAATGGGAAGAGCCTAAAGGACAAAGGCGTTATTATTTTTCCAGAGAATAAAACCAGATTCAGAATTGTCACACATCACCAGATCTCAGAGGATGATGTCCGATATGTTATTTCATGTTTTCAGGAAATTCTCTTATGCTCAGAAGCAAGCAGCAATATTGCATGAGGGAGCCAGAATTAGCCTATTAGAACATGTCACACCATACAAGAAAACCTGTGGGAAGAAATTGAAAAAGTATGGAGCTACACTTTCACAACTATGTGATTGTTTTGTAACAAGGAAATATAAAACCCATACTCATTGAAATCTTTCTGTTTCAGTGTTATAGGTTCTTGGGGAAAAATAAATAAAAATATGTGGCCCTCCGAAAAGAAGAAAATCAGTAAAGGATAGCGAACCTGTGAAGAATGAAGGAAGCAAGGAAACCAAGTTCGAACGCCCAGAAAATGCTCAAAAACGCGAAAAATTTCCACGGCGGCTCCATAAATAGGCCCGAAGCTAGCAAAGACGCAGACAAAGAGCAGGCCATAAGCAAAAACGGAGGCCCAACACTCATTTCGGTGCCCAGAACAGGAAGAGACTGAGTTTTCTTCTCCTTTCCATGCCCAGTTCGAACCCTAGCGGCGCCCAGAAGAATGCAGAGCGAAGTTTCCAGAAGTGTCAAACATCAAAAGTGAAGAGGCAAATGAAACTTTTAGGGTTATGTTTCCCCTAAAATATCTTCATAAAAAATCATCTCTATTTCCTTCGCATTCTTTTCCCTTCTCTTCTATGCCACGCAAGATGTATGGAGGCCACATGGTAGAGTTCGCCATGTCTTCTAAGTGATTTTAAATCACTTTAAAATTTTGTAAACTCTTTTTGCTTCCTAAGTGATCTTATATCACTTAGTGCCCTCCCTTGCAAATTTCCTAGCAAGTATTTATTTTAAAACTCAAAAATACGCCCTCCAATAAATGTAAGCAGATATTTTTTTAATAGTTTTCTTTTTTATTATTTATCATTATCTGATCAAACATAGGTTTTATTTTATTTTTATTTTATATTTAAAAATTAATAAAATATAATAAATTTTTTTATTTATTAAAGTGTAAATCAAATACTTTTATTAAATATATTTTTATTACATTTTATTATTTAATAAATAAAAATAATAAAATTGTCTTATTAAGGTGATTTATTTATCACTTTAAATAAAACAATTCTGTTATTTTTATATTATTAAAACCTTTAAATATAAATGAAAATAAAATCAAACAAATGTCTGACCAGATAATAATAAATTTTTAAAAAAAAATCACTTTATTAGATATTTAGTTTGGAGATCAGGGAGGGATATTTTTGCATTTATGAGGGCTTGCAGGCCTGTCAGAGACATTTCAGGGTCATTTATGATGCATTTATGAGGTTTTATGGTTGCAGAATGGATGACTTGACCTTTTGGCTCAGGTTTATCCCTTTTCAGATATTTTTGAGGCCCAAAAAGTAGGTTTTTTGAGTTTGCTCGACCTAAAATGAGGAGGTGGAGTCTTCTTGATAACTTTGGAAAAAAGCATATATACTGCAAGCCTTCATTTTGGTAAAGGTTCTGATTCATTCATCTTGGAGCAGACTATAATTTTTTAGTTCTCTCTGCAGGAAGGGATGTCTTTGTAACACATTTTCAGGAGTTATAAAGCTTGATGATACCTGTTTGGCAAGGATAATAGCTTGGTTTACCTCTCTACTTCTCATCTTTCTCTGTGGTTGGCTTTTTGCCCCCCTTAAAATTGCATTTTCTTTTGATGCCTTATGCAGAAATATATATACTACTTGCGGGTCATAAGCTGTGTTTTAGTGATTAATAGTCTTAGGTTGTGAAAAGGATTTTTCCTCTTAGGACTGTGATTATCCAGCCTGCTTATGAAGCATTGATGCAAGGATCATGGGTTGTTGGTTAGTGTAAAAAAAGGTTTATTATCATTGTTGTACTGTGTGTCTTTTGCTTAGTTAGATTTCAAAAAACATCATCTGGTGCAATCACCTTAGATTTAAATTTTAGTTTTACATGTTCTCCTCCTTACTCTTTTCCCTGAAGAAATTGTTAGTTTAGGTGCAGAATCTAAAAAGAACCAGCTTACTCTGGAGGTTCACTCCATTTTTTAGGCAACCCACAGGCCTAGGAGGGTTCCCATGTGTCACAAGCCTGCTGAGTTGATAGCTTAGCAAACAGGGGTGCAGGTTCAAGTGATAACAAGCATATTGAGAGCAAGTTTGTGATTTCTTTTTGCAGATTGAAGGTTATTTTGAAGTGCTTTTTGCAGATTGAAGGTGTTTTTGAAGAAGTTTTAAGTATAAGCCTGAGTTTTTAACCTTTTGTTCATCAAATTATACTCAGATTTTGAGAATTTCTGACTGGTTGGAAGGCAAAACCCACTGATTTTCTGAGTGTGGCAGCTTCTTCTCTCATTTTTTTTTTCATTCTTTGAAGGTGAAAGCTCATCAAGGTTTTAACACAGTTTTGGTTGAAAAAGAAGAATAAATTTCACAGATTAATCATCTTCTTTCTTATTTTCTGCCCTCCGAAGCGAGTTGAAGTAATGTTGAATAGAATTTCTTGAACATAATGTTTCAAAATCTGATTTTGAAGTGAATCAAACCTTAATGATCAAGTGTGGAAAATCCCATTTTGTGACTAAGTGTTGAAAAGAAAGTGAAAACCACAGATTACTTAGCCACCAAACTCACAAACTATGCTTAAAAGTACAAAATTTAACTTAAATTGGTTTGATTGTTTTGCAGATTTTTTGGAATATCTCGCAGCCGGGATGAAGTTTCAGGTGGATAAAGATTCCCCTCCAGAATCCAAGATGAGGTCCAAGTGGAAGCTGGTCGAAGACACTAACTTGGGACATATCAACCTGAGGAAATTCAAGAAGTGAATGTATGGCCTAGACAACTTGATGCCTACAACAACTACCAGAAAGATGATGAGAAATGGAATTGTACAGGCTGGTGGTTTTCTTCCAGTGATGTAGTGTACTGAGTTGGTGGTGGAATGTTTTAAACACTACAATCCTATAAACCAAGAGATCATAGCAGCTGAAGGGAGACTCTTGGCAAGCATTAGTGATGTTGCTATTAGAGAAGTTTTCCGCATCCCTGAATATCATAACCCTGTATACATGACCAAGGAGGAAGTAACACGGCTATACCAAGATAATATTGAAGAATATGAGGCCAATATCAACCATTCGTGGTTGGATAAGCCAAGGAAGGGTGCTTCCAAGTTACCCAAGGATCTTGTGAGAGCCTATTTCAAGGAAGATATTGGAGACTTGATAGTTTTGTTAAACATAGTAATGGATAGTCCACAAGGCGCGCCATTTGAGCCTTGGATGTACTACTTCATCAATGAAATAACTACCGGAGTGAAGATGATTGATTGGGAAAGGATTATAAGTAATAATCTTGATGACCAACTGAAGAACTTGGAGGAGAACAGGACATTTTATATGAGTTCCTATTTGGTGTACTCTCTTGCTTGAACTTATAGATTTAGAGGACTCACCTATAGAGGAGAAGTGGGAAATAAGTAGAATCAATTTGCTATTTATGATTGCTACCCACAACTGCACTTGGAGGAAAAATTTCACTTTAAGAGAGTCAACGATACATTCTTGATGCACATTACCAGGACGCTCCAAGGTGGTCTTCATCAAAGGCTTTCTCAGGAATCTAAAGATTTTATCAGTAGATTCGGGCATTGGTACATCCAATACCCTAGATTTACTTATCTAAGAATTCAAGGATTCTCTGGACCTCCTTACAAGTTACCTATGTATCCCACCAACATAGTAGTATTGCTTGAAGTTGTAGGCAGCTTGAAAATTATATGATTGTTTAGAGAGAGAAGCAAAAGAAGGCAGGAGTGTCTTCTCTCACTATTGGAAATGGATTGGAGACATGTCCATCATCACAGGCTGTCGCTAGTGTTGAAAAGGAGCTTTCTTGGTACCCATTCTTCCAATACAAGGCCATAAAGCATTTTGACCCTTTTCACCAGATGAAAAAGGCTTATAGAGAGATATTTGAGCATAGACCCGATCTCGAAGACAATTGGGCTAATGCAGCTGATAGCTTTGAAATCAGAAGGAGATTGTGGTCCAGACTTCCCCTAAATTTGATTAGAGTAACAAAAGTATTTCGAGTAGCAGATCAGCTTGAAGATGATCCCGAGTTTGAGCAGCCTCACTTTGATAAACTGAGAAATGAGCCCCTTGCCTTGGTTGATTGGACAGATTCTGAGAGGTTTGATTTGAGCGACCTCATGAGACCAGTGATTGAATATTCAAAATGGTGGGCAACGGAGAAGACAAAGGGTCTTAGATCCAAAGGTATCAGTCTCACATATGATCTCATGGGAACCAATGAATAAATGTCTTCAAACCATGGTGTTTCGTCAAGTGTTGGATCCATAAAAAGGAAAGAGCCCACTGAAAATTCGTTGAGGGGTAAAGGAAAGAAAATAGTTGGAGATGCAAGCAGAAAGTATAAATCAGATGAGGGTCATTCGACCTTAAGTGTTGCATCCACTGCTCTAGTTAGGGCTATAGCTAATGAACAAGAGATGAATGCTGATATAGGAGGTAATGAAGTAAGAGCTCCTTCCCCTTCAATGGAAGAGATAATGGAAGAACTAGCTCAAGACCCAAATTCTGCCAGGAATGTAGAAGTTGAAGAACTTGAGACACCAACAGAATTCCTAGATGTTATAGTTACTGGACCAAAGGAAATAGAGGATAAATTTGATGAGATTGGCATGGAGCAGTCAACCATTCTAGATTGGTTGAGGGAAAGAATAAAGGCTAAGGCTCCTGAGGAAGCTCATTCAGAAGAGAACACAGTAGCATTCTTGGCTATGGTGAGTAAACCAGTTGAGATAAGACCACCCAAACCAGCTAAGAGGTTCTATTTAATTCAAAGAGATAGTGCAGGATTCAGATCAGTACAAGTAGCCGTACCCAAAGAAGGTAAAACTCAGGATAATATTGCTCCAGAAGATTATGAGATCACTACAGTGAATTTGGGTAAGCCTTCTCAGGCCCAAGAGATCCAAGATTTTGGTGATTCTTGCAACGCCCTCAAGGAAAAACTAGCCAAGGAAAAGGAAAAAAGAAAGAAGGTTGAAGATGAGAATGAGCAATGGAAGAGATATGTTCAACATTTGACAAAACCTATAGATCGGGAGGAGGTACCTATTGCTCCGCCCATACCTCTTCCACAAGAATCATTAAAGGATTATGAGGACATGAAGACAACTTTCAGAGAAGCTAAAGAATGGACTGCTGATGCCTCAGAATGTGCTGACATATTCATTGAGAACTTGATATCAGCACATGACTCCACATCTTCCTTATTGAGTAGAATTCAAGACATAGCTGAAGCTTGGGAAGATATTGAGGATATTCAGAGAAGAATCATTCCATATCTAAAATCAATCAGAGGACTTTCTCAGCAAGATCTTATAGACAGAAAAGTAATCCAGCCCGGTGACCTATATGATTTCAGCACTTGGTACTTTGCCTTGGTTACAAGGGTTGAATCAATGAGAAAATCCGAGGCTAAGTGTTCAGAAATTGAAAAGACCATCAAAGATATTCAAGACAAGGTCTTCTTTGTGGCAGCTGAGATATTGCAACGGGATGAGGTGCAAGAGAAGCATCTGCATGCAGAGAATTTGAGGGCCAAAGTTCAAGGAAACTTCTTCAAAGTTTCAGGGCCAATTCTCAAGGAGGATCTCTCCAGAGTTTGGAACTTCATACGCATAGATGAAAATTTCCTGACACAAGCAATTGGCTAGGAAGACACTCTCCCCACCTGTACTGATGATGTGGATATGGATGACTTCCAAATTAGCAACTTGCCAAGTGTCACCATAGAGGAGGTGCAACTTCTTGTGTCTAGGTACATTGAATCTACAAAGAAGGAAACTGGACACTCACCTCAGTGAGAATAGTAGCTGCACCACTTGTCTCCTTGTTCATTTTAACTGTTAGAGTTTGGGGAAACCCTAATTAGGGTTTTGGACTTTTAATTTGAGGCCATTATCATTGTTCGATCTCGGCCATTCATAATTTATTGACTACTATATAAGGTTGCCTCCTGTCATTTGGAGAGTGTGAGGGTTTTGAAATATTGTTTCATGAAGGTCATTTCCAGATAATATATTACATGTGTGCTTTCTCTTAAGGCTTTGTAATCCCTATTGTTTGAGTGATTAAGCAAGGTTTTTAATTTCTTCAACACATTAGTTAGAATTTATTTCATGTTGTTAGATTGAATGAAAAATCTGATAAGTATTGGTTTATGGTGTATCTCCGCTCATACTTTTGGTGAATGGATGATTTTCGTTCACTGTGCAAAGTTAGTCTGAGCTTTCCATTTTGTGTATGCTTAAACTTTCGATCATAAGCACATCCCTTGAAGATTGCATCCACTTTGTGTAAGTTGTCTTAAGTGAGGCGGAACAAAGTGTGGTTTAGTGAGTTCACCAAATCAATATTGTCTCTGGAATTCGTAGGATTAGAGTAGATTTCTTTACCCTTATCCCTTTTGTCCTTTTTTTGAAAGTCTTAAACCCCAAAAATCCCAAACAAAAGAAAGAGAGAGAGCTTTAATTGACAAATCTAAGTCCCAAAGTTGTTGACAACTCGTTCAAGCGTAAGTCCCTTTGTGTATTACCAGCAAATCACAACGCCCATTGAGCTTATCCACACGTCAAGACCTGACTAAAGAAACCTTGAAATTGCCATATGATCTTCTAGCAATCTTAGCATAAGCGGTGATTTTTCAAGAGAGGGTAAATTATCTTTGGGTACTTTATTCTAATGTTTGGTAGATGATAAAACAGACACCAACACAACCAACATTCGTCTTTTTTTTGTTGAAATTGCAAACAAATACTAGTCTCTACTTTAACTAGCAGAAAGTTGTGCCCATTCATGTTTGAATTGCTTATTATCCTTATTGTAGGTCTTCATTGTTGAGAGTTTGATGCTTGCATCTGAGGCAAAAACATAGTCAATTAGATATCTATATTTAATGCAAAAACGACCATTAAATTTTTTAGAGTTTGCATAAATGTAAATTCTATTAGTTTAGGTTTAGTTAGGTCTCAAGGATCTTCTCATTTTGTGTTGTCCTAAAAAGGACAAACTAAAATGTTAACAATTTTTTGTGACTCCAAGATACAAGATGAGCTTGCAAGTTGAAAAATTTATTACCTGCTGTTGAAATCTTTTCATCGCAGCTGATAAGAAAATCTAGATCTAGGTAAAGAACAATTTCAAGCAATGGATGATAAGACACAACAATTATGGCACATCCATTTCCATTGTTGTGGGGAGTGAGCATTGGTCCCTTGGCATTTACAATTCACCACAATTTTCCATCATGCCTAGGAATTGTTTTCTTAAAGTTTCGTGGTAATGCTACATAACATCTTGATGGGCATATCTTAGTATTCACCACTGCTTGCAACATGTGGGGGTTTCATGTGAAGATGCTGCTGTCAAACTTTTGGTTGAAAGCTTGGTTGGGACAACAACGAAGTGGTTCCAAAATATTTCTGTAGGTTGCATTGCCAATTGGAGATCATGTGCACTAAATTTCTGTCACACTTCAAACTGGTTGAGGATAGTCACTTTTTTTTGTCTAACTCTTAAATGTGAAGGATGATACCAATGAGCCCATGAGGGAGTTTGTTAGAATTAACAATTTTGTAAGGCCTTCTCTATGATTCACTTGAGTTGCTTTGTCAGTGCTCTTTTATCAAGAATTGCCTTCTTGATTGGAGCCTATGAAATTGATGAGTTAGAAGAAGCCAAGGCATGGGCAATTAAGATGGAGAATGATATGATCACTATCAATTGTTGGTGTTGGAAATAAGCCACACCCGGACTGACGATGGATTGGTCCAAGAGGGGCCAGTAGCTCAGTGGTAGACCACTCCAGCAGTGTATGGAAGGTCCTAGGTTCTAGTCCTAGCTGGTCCATGTCTCAACATGGTATCAGAGCTAGGTCTAGGCTAGGAGCCCCAAGCACACGAGAGGTGTGGCTTAAGAGGGGTGTTGGTGTTGGAAATAAGCCACACTCGGACTGACGATGAATTGGTCCAAGAGGGGCTAGTAGCTTAGTGGTAGAGCACTCCAACAACGTATGGAAGGTCCTAGTTTCGAGTCCTAGCTGGTCCATGTCTCAATATCAATGAAATCAAAAGAGACTCCATCATGCCCATGATCCCAATTTTTGCCACTCCTCTCTTATAACAAGTGGTAATTGATGTGACTAACATGAGGAGGCAATTTCAATAGAATGATTTAATTAAGTAGTACCAAGGAAATTTTCGAAGGAACAAGAAAAATGAATATTTCAGACTGCCTCCTTTTCTTGAAAGGCTCACCTTGGAGACACCTCATGATGATAACACAAGAAAATTTTGCCCTTCTGATGAGACAAGTGATCATGATTCTCAACATTATTTCTATATTCATCACATGATACAACTCTTGAGAACTTCCAAGTCAGATTATCAATGGGTTTTGGGTAACTTTCAACATTCGGGAGATGAGCTTGATAGCAACTCTATGATAGGATATAGTCAATATGGACTAGTATGTATGGAAAAAGTAAATAAATTCAATGATTTTGTATGTTAATGTAATCAAATAGCTGCAAAAGAGCAAAGATTTGAAGAGAGGAGAGTAGATGAGGAACATCAATGGGAGAAGCCACCAATGATGACTTGCTTTCAACAAACCACATATCATTTGTTTGTTGACGAGGATATAGTCTCCCAAGCATCCATAGATCACGAGGAGTATTTAGATATTTTTGTTTAGCAAGAAGGCATTGGCTTCACAACAAAGGAAGAAGGATAAGAGGAATTTCTTTTTGCCTTTGAGTGATTATTTGGAGAATCTACACAACACAAAATTGGAGAAAAGGTCACTATTTTCAAGTCTAGTAATTTGTATAGACATTCATTAAAGCAACATAGTCATACAAATGGATGAAGTGCAACTTACTCATTGTAGGGATAGTGGAGTCTCAAATTTAAGTAGTGGATGAAATTTGGAGTTGGAAGATTCATTGCCAATCTTGGATATTTTCAAGATTACAACACCTAAGTGAAGCTAAAAAGGATCCAATTTGCCTATGATCTAATACTAGGTGAAGAGGTTTGGCAAGATTTACTTTGAGAAATGGATGTTTTTCTATGTGTTCATTTTGATGATGACCTACCATTGAAGAGGAAAAATAGTTAGAAGATCAAGATCTCAGCCCTTTTGCGCCTACAAAATGATGGATGGAAAAGTTTGCTACCAAAGTATGAGATTTTTCTTTAGAATGTATACTTTGATAATGGTATAGTGCTTGAAAGTTTAGACTTGGATGGGTTTTTTGTTGAAAATACAACGGATGAAAATGTTCAAGAACTGTAGTTATCATGAGGTGCATAATTGATACAAATTGTAGAATTGTAGAGCCAAGGATAGGAGATAGAGGTTTTTCTCCAGCATCTTTAACCTTTCCTAGAGGATGATACTTAAAGTGAGTTCAGGGTTAAATATGTTCAAGTGTCGAGAAAATCAGATATGTAAAGATTACTCCAACAGATGTGTTGCAGCTGCATGATCTTGATAGATATCTTGAAAAGGAGGGACAATATCTCCACTTGTTTGAAAGTTTTGTTTTTTTTTTAAATGAAAGGAGACTATCCAAAATAGCTACACATCAATTAGTTTGTGCTAAATTTTTTGATGCATGATAGTATCTACCCTCTTGGACTTTGGATCAATTTTTCAAGACATGAGCTGCCATGAGTAGAAATTTGATTTGAATGAAGGGGTTTGTTACTTTTCCAATCTATTAATGGTTTTGTTTGGCCAGCGCGTCTCCTTTTTGTCCATGGCTAGGTAGGTAGTCTTGTTTTCCATGTTTGCTATGTTATGTTTTTCCCTTTTACATTGTGTTTTTTTTTTATTGTATTGCTTTAGGATAGGTTGGTTTGACACTATTTCTTGCAGTTAAGACAATGGCCAAAATTTTCTAGAAATTTTGAAGTTCTCGTATGGTTCAAGTTTGTCCCACGGTCCTCTCATGTCCCCTTTTTGGAACTAGAACCATGGAGAAGACATCTAGCCTATCCCCATTTCCTATAGACTAAAGGGTAAAGCAAGGAAATAATTTTTAATATTATTTTAAGCTGGGTCAATTAATTTTTAAATTTAAGGGGCAAGTTATTGTACATATTTTTTTAATCAATTAAAAGTGTTTTTGAACAGTTAATTGTAAAAGGTATTTTAAATACTTTGGAGGGAAATAATTAATCAAGGGTCCAATTTTGAAAGTCATAAAAGGAGAGCATCTAGCCTTATTTTGGAGTTAGCATTCACTTTGGCATTTTGTACACTTTTTAGATTGAGCTTGTGTTTATTCTACTCATCCAAAGAGAAAAAACCTTGGTTATTGCAGAGATCATTGAGGATGGAAACCCTCTTGGATTTTTACTTTGGAGGCTTGTGTTATTGGGATTTGGAAGAAATGTGGTGATTGGCGCTTGGAGGGTTTCATTGTTGGATTTTCTGAATTTATTGTTGTTGTTATCATTTTTGGCAAGATCTAAGGCACCATATAATGTCCTATCATTGATATTTTTGAAATTTTACAATATTTGCATCAATGCATAAAATCTCACTTTTTTATCACCTAGATCTCAATGTGGGAAAGGTTAGAGGATATAGTAATTAACTGGTGGCAAGCCACATAGTTCTACAATGTATGTAATACAGAAAATTTGACCAATTAACCATGTTTTGGCAGGATAACCATCTATATTTTTAAATTAAAGCTAAAATGGTGGTTAACCATACAGATGATTGCACTTCGAATGATAAGCAATGAGAAACTCTTCTATTTTCAAAACTAGGAATTATATCAATAGTAGGCTAACCATTTGAAGATAGACATTGCGTCAAATAGTTGACAAACAATCTGTATAAATTGTAAAATAGCCATAATATGTTCGAGACTTTGCTAAAGGATGAATCGAAGCTACGATTTGTACCACAGGTCCCCAAACACTTAATATCCAATGTAGACAACTCTAGAAACAAATACCAAATTGTAGAAATATTATGGATTGGAAGCTAATAAGCAGATATCAAAACTTTGAAAATAATCTGTTGCAACAATGTGAACATTAGTAGATTACTATAGGGGATCCAACAAGTTGCTCAATACAAACTATTAATCAATGATTGCATCAATTTGTTTTGATGAGAGAGGACCATTTCAAAACTATTTCTATTGTTAATGCTGTAAATAAGTAATGCCAATGACTGATCAATAAGCTGATAACTAGCTATATGCTGGCTGGCAGTCCTCCAAATAAGGTATGTTGATTAATAAGCTGATAACTAGCTATATATTGATTTGCAGTCCTCCGAATAAGGTATGTATTCCAAATCCCCTTCAAACTACAACAAATATCTTTTTAGATATGGTGCAATTTGCCTGAAACAAGCTGCAACAATATCAATAATCTTAAGTTATTCAGCTACTCCTCACTATCTATATGTTGACCTAGCAAGGGTCAATCACCTTCTTTTCAAAGTAATTCAGCTTACCTTCAAGTACGGCAGATCCAATAAATAATAATTGTTGCAATGAATAATGATTTCATTGGTATCGCCTTCCTTAACCAATAACTTGTGCTACATTCCATATCCCTTTGAACAGTGCTCATAAGCAGAAAACATATTATATTCATAGCAAACCAAATACATTATGCAATAACAAATACCATAGTTGGATTACTCGCGACTCGCTCGACTCGCCAAGCCCCTGAGAAAAAAACTCGGCAAAAACTCGACGAAAAACTTGGCAACATAAAAACACGCTTAATTTTAATAAAAAATGCATTTTTTTTGCAAAATTTAATGAGAAGATGCATCCAATGAGTCAATAAATGATAACACAAAAGAAACAAGCTGATTCTAGATATATTTAAATGCAAAGTGTCTACAAAATTGCATCCTCATGAGGAATGCTGATGGCTGGAAGCAAAATAGTAAATAGTTTTTGTAAAACCAAAAGTAAATACATCATTACAAATTACAATTACAACTTCCTCTTCCCAGCTCTAGCTAAACCTATTTACTATTCCTCTTCCTCTTCCTAGTTCTGAGGGTGAGAAAAAGAGGGGTAGAGAGATAGGTCTAGATCTTGGTGGAGATCTACAAACGTGTAATGCCCCGCTAGGAATCCTAAAGGAAAACAACACAACTAGGCAACTAAAGGGTGAAATAAATTTTTTTTTTTAAAAGACTAAGTGCATTAGCTACAACCATTGCACGTTTAATAACACAACGGAAGTCTAACATATGATTATCTAAGGGTTACCAATGAAGATTAATTCGTAGATTATATTAACACCACAGTTAATCCAATTGTCCATTTAATTAGATAAATTAAATGCTTAAGTTTAAAACTACACATACATCTAAATTCCATAATGAAGAAATGAAAATATTCCAATGTATCCAACTTCCATAAAACATTTTAACATAAGATCAAAGCAACTGAAATAACATACATTCCATTGACATACTATTACAATATCCACAAATACATGGCTTCCAATAATGCCACAGATTTACAAAGTTACAATATCAAGGCTACATAAAAGTTTGATACAATGACCACAAGGTCTCAACTGAACAATGGTCTCGAACAAGAGCTGGTACATGAACCACGAACCAAGAAACACTAGCGAAGCCTTTCCTCGCCTGAAGATACAATCCAGAACATCCAATGGGAAGTGGCACTACCACCCGACCATGTGATTCTGAAATGGAACCACCCCACCATGCTAGGAGATAGTAGAAAACCCTCAAGCAAGCAAAGTAAGACAAGTACGGAAGGACTACAAGACTCCGCAAACATCCATGTAACTCAACTCACAAATCACTAGTGACTCTGAGGAGAGAGTGTCATCGCATGTCTTACGGTGGATACCATGGTACAACCTCCATAGGTCCCGGCCCCCATCCTGGGTTTCTCGTGGTAACCTCTCTCGAGCCTCCGGTTCCAACTAAGTCTCATGTAGACCCTACCAATCCTTTCGTGAAGACAAGGTGGTAAGTTTGCCATTCTAGGCCTTCTCGTAACATTATGAGCCCTCTACAAGCACTACACCTATGCACGAGGTACATTATCTTAATTAATATTTATCTCACTCCCCCCCAATATATTATTAGGTTATCACTTTTTAACTGACTTTCGACGGGTTATCCTGTCATCCACTTCGGGCACGGCCCCCGCTCGAAAGCCACTCTCTCTCATAGGACACTAACAGGAAATGTCTCTCTACGAGAACTCTATCGCGAAAGAGACAACCATAACCAATCTTGACAAAGTACAGGTGAAGGATACACAACCACTAACCCAAGATTGACCATTTGGACAAAACACACAATGGCTCACATCAATAAGGTTATACAACAACACCTGACCAAGGAGATATAACAACATAAGACATAATGACCACAACACAACCAAATTTGCAATGAAATTAAGCTTGACTGATAACACCATTTACACAAGATCCTATTACAGGCAATCTTTTCTTAAAACAGTCAAAAGCATAAATAACTTGCAAATAAAGATTTTCCAGAAAATAAAGAAATACAACTATATTAATAAATTCCATCTTGTCATTTGTCCAATAAAGTTAAATAAATTCACATATGAATTAATTTCCTAATGTGTATACAAACATAAATATGGAATCTTAAATTATAAACTTTTCAGAAATAGCTAAATTTGAATTAATTAAAAAGTCTTTAATTATCAATTTCTCACATTTATATTTTACCAAAAACTCATTTTAAAACCCAACCATAAAGAAATTTCTTAAATTAAAGATAAGTTAAAATAAAACAACTATATGTATATACATATATATCTATTTAAATATATATATATATATATTAACACATTATTATTATTTTATTATTATTTATTTATTATTATTATTTTTTTTTAAAAACTAAATAATAAATAACATTAAAATTAAAATTAAATTTAAACTTTTTTTAACAGCTACCCTATGGCAGCCAACGCTACCCTTGGGTAGCGGCTGCTGCCACTACCGTAGGTAGTGCTGTGTGGGTAGAGGCAATGCCTCCCCACATAATTTTAATTAATTTTTTTTTATTTTAATATTTTTTTTTTATATTTTTAAAATTTTTTTTTTTAAAACATAAAAATGAATTCCATATTCACTAAAAATTTTCGACAGCATAAAATAAATTTTCCCATTTCAATAAAATTCATTCCATAGAATTTTATTCTAATTATATATATTTTTTTAAATTTAAGATAACCCAATAAATTTAATGCTCAATTAAATTTATTTCTAAAATAATCAACTAATTTCACAGAGACGCCAATATTTAAAAGACTATCAGAACAAATCAAAAAAGAGGATAATTTCTTAGGTAAATACCCTTTCTCACAAATCTTGCAATTTCCATGCATCATAAAATCTTGACAAATTTTCCATAATACTTTTCCTAATTTTGTAATGTCCCTACTTTGAAATAGAATTTAATAAGAAATGATAATAATAAAATTAAAACATTAAAAATTAAATTAAAATATAAAATAATATAATTAAATATGATTAATTAAAAATTAATTAAGTTAATGAAAAGTCAAAAGACATGAAAGGAAAAGTTGTGACTCCCTCAACAATGAGATATAAAAGGGAGAAGAAAACCTCATTTGAGAGGGGGGAGAATTTGAAAAATGAGAAGTGCAGATTTGATTTAAATAAGAAGTGCAGAACTGATTATGAAAGGTTATGTCCCTTTCAAAGGGCAGAAATAATGAAGAGTTGCACTCTTTCAAAAGGTGCTAATGGTGAAAGGGTGTGTCTCTTGCCAAAGGGCATGCATGATGAAGAGGTGTGACCTCTCCCTCACATTGACAGATATAACGGAAAGGAATCAAAGCATCCAATAACATCACCATGGAATGATAAGATTAGAGTTGTTATTAAGTTACAAGCAGTAACATCTTTGTTATTGGTGGTATGCATAGGGATGAGCTGAGTGTGTGTGCTTAATATATGGAACCTGATAATGTTCTTATACAGAATTAATAGTAATATTAATATGGACTGCAATATGTATGACATTTATACTTAATTTCGTATATATTCATAATACATAAGAAATTAGTATACTTATAGTCTAAATTATGTTATTACTGTCAGTATTTAAGAAGATGGGAATGAGATGTTCCAAAGAGGGGCAGTCTAAATCCAAACAATAGGTTAAGTCCCAAGATAGGTAAGGGCTTGGATCTGTAAACTTTGAGGGTATAGACCCAAGATAGGTAAGGGCTTGGATCTGTAAACTTTGAGGGAACCTATTGTATTTGGTCTCTAAGCGCTTTGGTAACATAAATAGACCCTTCTCCCTTGAAACTGAAGTAGTAGTAGGGTCTGATATCTATATTAAAAACTATGAATAATGAAATTAATCATCTAATGAGGAAAATAAATAAGAACTTGTTAATAACTAATTGAAGAATATCAATCAACTTTAGTATATTGAAATAGATTAAGTAGGGGACATTACAAATTTTCTCCAAATTAAGTTCTTCCCATAAACTAGAAATACACATCTGGCATGAATTTTAAAACAAAACTTCAAATTCACCAGAAAAGGGTTTTGGATTTGACAATAATTTTACACACACATCAAGCAGAGAAAAATAGAAATATTTACTAAAAACCTACAACTGAGAAATCATCCAACCTAGTATAGCTTTCCTGGAAGAAATCTGTAGAAGAGCCCTAATCCTTCCAATAAATTTCTTCACCTAAAATTCTTGACCTGTTTCTTGTGTAATTAAAATAAAGACCTATTCCCCTATTTAAACTAAAATTCTAGGTTCAATAGCTTTTTCTCAAAAAACTTAAATTTAGAAAAATAGTAATTTTATTTTCTTTTCTAATTTTATAACAAAAAATAAGCTAACATGCAATAATTAAAAATCATTATTCTTTCTTTTCTTTTCTCATGCAAATTAATTAGTTTTCTAAATAAAGAATTAAAACAATATTTTAATTCTAATTAATGCTTTTATTAATTTATTTATTTATTCTTTTATTCTTTTATTTATTTACAATTCTAGGAAACAATAAATACAATTAATCTAATTTATTTTTCCATTTAAATAAAAATATATTTCTATTATCATGCAGCTTGCAACTTAATTTAATAATTTCTTTTAATTAACTAAATTTATAATCTCAATGCATAAACAATACAACTATGAGATAATTCCATAAACTTAATTAATTAATTAATTAAATCCACTAAAACACTCAAATTAAACAAAACTCAAGCAATTACCCATACAAAAATCAAACAACAAAATACGAAGGCCGAACAAACTAACAAGATGACCAACTGACGACAGTCACACGAGTGTAACTGAGTAAAATAGGGTCAACTACTATCTCGAGCTGTGAAGCCAGGTGGAGACGATACCCCGTACCTACCCGGTACTTGTACCTGCAATAATCTGCATCACCGAACCACACATGCATATATATACAATATAGAAAACACGGCATACACATCGATGAAGGAGAATCGTGACGTTCCCTGTCTCACCGAAATGAGTGAAGGAAAATTGTCCCCTTGCATCCAATACACTCGCAAACACACAACATATAATTACACATTGCATAGATACAGTAAAATGTCAATACATAGCAATAATCCATAAAATGCCATAAATCACAAATACTGAAATACTACAAATAAATTATACATCTCATCTCCAGATAAAGCATAATGTCATACAAATCTGAATAACATATCATGGTAATGTATCCACTGAAAACAAACAATAATAAAATATGAGTCTAATGAGTTCAAACAAGTAGGGGTACTACAAAACGCGCAATATTTGAAATTTTATCATTCATACTAATAGTTTCAAACTTGTAACTCTAAAATGTATAATACCAAGATTTCTTCAATGCTAATTATGTTGTTATATGGAGCCTAATCAAACTCGGAGGTTCAATTTTCCCTACTTCCATCAGCGCAGTTTCCCCCTATATTTTTCGACGGGGGTTTGGGGGCAGCGCCCCTTGCGCGCTCCCTGTCGCGATACAAGGCGGAGTCAAGGGGCAGCGCCCCGCGAGGCCAAAAATACTTTTATTATTTTATAAAGGCGTCGGGTGTTATAAAGTATAAGAAAGGAAAAAGACATATTGAAATGTCACTTATACTTAAATGTTATATTTCATGTGTATATTCTGATGAAGAGAATGACACTGATCTGAAAAAACAAAAAATGATAATTTTTTGACATGTTTGGGCCTCTTTTTTTAGTCTAGCCGAGTTTTTTAAAGAAACTCGCTGAGTTTTTGCTGCAAGTTAAAGTCATAAAAATTCGCAGAGCTCAAAAACTCGGCGAGTACTCTGTGAGTGTGCCATCTATCAAATACATTATGCAGTAATTTGTTATCATAAGACAGGGATATAAGTAAGGAGCATTACTGTATGTAAAGAGATCTTGACTTTGATATATGCAGAGTTCTTCTATGATCAACTTCATGAAACCAAGAACAGCAAATCAAGATGATAGAACTAAGCAAATGAAAGGACATGAAAGAAGAGCAACTACATTAGAGAAGACCACTTGTTAGTAATAAACAATAATGAAAGCAGCGATTATATTTAAGAAGGGCAGTGTTTAAGATATAGTAATCAAGATTAAAATGAAGGTTGTTTCATTTAGACACCTCCCTTCAAACGATCGCCTACCTTTATGAAGAGGAATAAGGAATGTATAAAGATCAATATAGAGGGGGTAGGGTATGGGGAAGTAGGATTGTTTTTTTGGTATTTTGTTTCAGACTGAAGACGCTCAAGTGAACCATAACAGGCCAAGGGAAGGTGGTGTTGACCCACCCATCTACAAGGCTGAGACACACGAACAAAGAGTAATCATAGCAGAGACAGCGTCAAGGGTGAGAGCAGGAGCATAAGGATTCAATCAGAAATAGCTATCAAATTGAGGCATAGCCTCTCATTCATTCATCGCATGATATAGGAGAACCGATCAGACACAATGAACTTATTATTAGAAGATCAAAGACCCAATTTGTATCAACTACCAAGGGAGTGAACATAGCAATCACTGATAATTCTGCATTCATCCGTAATTTATCAGACCTCTTATTTGATCTCATAAACAGATTTCTTTTGGAACATTATATTAGAATCTACATCAGATTTGAAAGGTTATCTTATTGTCAAGAAGGACATCTAATATTCAGATAAGGTCTACTATTTGAATCTTGTCTAGAGTCATTATACAATTCCAATCGAGTCCATAAGCATCATAAGCATAATTGTCTCATTAAATAGAAAAGATAGAAGAAAGCCCAAAAGGGGACATTACATACCCTTAGTTGTCACTAATATTAGTATTTATGAATGGTATAGAGAAGAACAAGAGTAGATGACTAAAATAAGTAATATAGAATTTTATCCAATGGAAGTACTATGTAAATTTTGATATAAAATGTAGTAGTATTGCTCCTTTGAATATCACATGTATGAGGATTGCCAGGTCATTGGAATACTCCACTATAGGGAGAGAGACATTGCATGTCTCCCTATAACCAAATCTTTGGTGGATATGATTATATATAACATAGCTAGATCCTTGTTCATTTACATGGTACCCTAATTTGAAATGGCATCCCCATCCTCGTCCCATACTTGTACTCCATATCTCAAGTGATTATCATGTTCCCTTCTAGGAAATAAGGTTGATACTAGGTTTTATCATTATTAAGACTTAGTCTACTTTGTTATATATATATATCTCATCTTATTCATGAAGTTGTCTCATGTGGGTGCAAGAGCTTATAGGGGAAACCTAGAGATATCAGATCAGCTACTTCCTATCAACTTAAGGAAGTAAGGTCAATGAACTGAAGGAAGTAAGGTCAACGAGAGTTCAAGAGGGGTTGAGGGAAGGTAAAGTAAACCGAATCCTGGTTGGATGGTGTAATCGATTCATCTCACCCAGCTGGAATGAAAGGACTCAAGACGCTCCATCTTCTAGCCCTCCTAGTTCAACCGGGAGGAAGGAATGAAACTAGTTGGGACTCAGCCGGACTCAACCAAGCTAATACAATATTCTAGGGCTAGCTAGTTAGCTGATCGAGTTACCTATCCTTCCAGAAGCAGCCCTCAACGGGTTTGGCTGGATAGGTGCATTTTGAAGTTCCATTGGATCCAAGGAGGGGGTTGAGGCTGGACTGGTAGCTCACTATAGTTTCTATTGATGGCAAGATGAGTGAAAGCCTTTGGATACCATAGATTCTTGAGCACTTGACTATTAGTACATCCTAATTCTCTTGTCTTGGCACCATAAATCTCTTTGTTTAACCATCAAGGATAGTGAATTGGGTCATGAAAAATCATTACCTTTTTTTTCATTCCTTACATTCATAGGTTCATCTATGTTGGTGGCTTGGACAGGCTATAGTTAAAGTACCTTTTTTCCACCTAGGATTGTCCAACATAACCCCATTAGCCATCGACATCTTCATAGAACATTATCAAATCATCAATTGGATCTTTTGTTTTGGTGCCATTAGTTGTTCTAGCTCGAGGCGTACACATATGTGTGGCAACAATTTATTGTATTCTTGGTCTCCTACTTTGATTTTCATTTACTCATTGAGGGGTCGATTCCATCATATAGCTATATGTGCTTGCAATTGGATCTTATGATTTGGGGTTGAAATCTTGGTTTACACCCTCTAGTTATTTTGGCATTTTAGTACATTTGGTACTTATTGTGTTATCAAAACCCTAATTCTTTTTTAATAAACTAGATATATGTTTGAGGCGTATAGGCCTGCCTTTCTTTTTTATAGATTCATCCATTTCTGTGAACGTCTATGGTTCTCATAGCTACTTTTTCCTATAGAAATTTAGTTCTTGATTATAATTTATGTTCAATTGTTTCAGTATGAGTAAACATGGCCAAATCTTTGGTGGGAATGATCTATAAAAATCACATTTTATGCTTGTCCCTCTTGTGATTGTATAGCGTTTTACTTATGTAGGCCATTTATCTAAATTTAGCATTTCTTTTATGCTTCATATGAAGAAATCAATTTGCTAATTGCAAAGAGGTCCTCAAAATAGTTCAGTTTGCTATATGTTAAAAAGACAATATTTTTGCTAGAATTTGCATGAAAAATTTAACAATTAATATATTATATCATTTCTGAATTCAAACTATTTGCCTAATTGTTTCTACATTTAAAAGTATTTCCTCATTTTAGATATTTTCTTTTTGATTGTCGTCTTTTCATTGCAGGAAATTACATCAGAGAACATTCCTATTGAAAAGGTTCAGTTATATTTTTCCCCATTTACTAGGACGAGGCAAACAACAGAAGCTGTTGGGAGTGTTTTGAACATACCTTTTGCTAGTCCTCAAATGAAGGTGATCATGAATGTAGATGATCTTAAGGGAATCATTTACTGCATTTTTTGTCTTGAAGTAGGATATTCCACAGAATTTTATGAGGTTGATTTGAGCTTGAAGATATGATTCACCAATGGCAGAGAAATATAAATGGCATTGATTCAATTTCTACTAAGATTGTTTCTGCAAATAGATTGGTGGTTATTCGTTCTGGAACAAAGGGAAGTTTCTTCTGAATATATTATGGCATTAGATGCATATAGGAATGATTTTAATTTAAAAGTATATGTTATGTTATACTTAAAATCTATGGTGCAGTGTATGTTACCAGGGATCTGATATGGAAGTAATTGCATTATATGTCTTAAGTTACCTTTTTTACATCAGCTCTTAATTCAATTTTGCATCCTATCCATATTCATTCATATTCGGTTCAGTCCATGTACTCTTGCAAATGCATTGCTCTTATGCCCCAAGTTTACTGGGAACGATTATCTTACAGGTCCATGTTTTATGTCAGCCTTTTTTGCCAAATAATAAGTATCTTTTTTCTTATTATTGCAATGCTTTGTGAGGATTTATATGTTTTCCTTCTCTTACCATTGAGCAATTCATGTTTCTATTGTTAGAATTAATGTTTATTTAGGTGCATATGTATAGATATTAAAATTTTGTGTAACAAAAGGTGCCAATAAGTGCAACATTGTTGTTACAAGTGATACTTATTTGTAAGTTGTAACATATATTAGTTATAAATAAAGTAGAACAATCAATTCAGATGCTAACTGTTCCAAAAACAATTGTGCAAGTGAATCAGTTCCAAAAAAATTTGGGATTTTTCTTCTTTCCTTACGATTTGCATGTGTGTTGAAAAACTGAGCTATCATGTCCCTGTAGGAGATTCCTGACAAAAGAAACTCTGTAGATAGAGTATTGAAGACAGATTGTGAAGGACAAATCTTGAAGGAGAAGGTTGGCAAATAAAAAATTATATTCAAAGACAAAGACTTACTGTAATTTTCAAAGTCTGGCTCTTAGATCAGAGGCTTGACTTTTCTAAAAATCCAAAGGCTAGTTAAAAAAGTTTCAAGGCAGATGCACTCGGTAGCAACTAAGATTTAAATTCCAAATTTGTTCAATTTTGTAAAAAAATGTTAAAAAGGTAAAGACAGATAAGAATGTTTGGTCAACATATAGTTGTAGGTAAACAAATTTTCCGTATACATACTAAAGTGATAAATTCTTGAAAAAAAATCCTGTTAGGAAAAGACGGGAAGGCACTCAGCATTAGGATGATATTTTACATTTTTTTTAATAATCTGAAATAGTCCCTGAATGTGAAAGGAAAAAATAAGCCAGAAATGAAACTAAGTATCATTTGACTTTGACTAGTTTTGACATGTTGTCCTCATTTTTGTTTTCAAAAATGAAGGACCACTACAGTGAAATTTTTATGAAAAAATTGAAATTTTTACTCTATGGCACGCTTCCCGAGGCAGAATTTCGACTAATCCTTGGACTGGCTTGATCCTCAGTCCATTCTCGAACTACGTTTCGAATTTCGTCCAATTCTGGGTTCGTTTGCTATGCCTTTCCTTCAATTTCGGGTTTTAAAACCCAAACTGCAGGTGGAGAATTTTCTTCAAACTGCAAGTTTTAATGATATTCATTGTTGTGGTCTTTGTAGGGGAATTTTTGATCAATTACATGTGCACTTTTGTTCTAAATATGTCACTTGTAATTTATTTTAAGTTTCCCCTTTAATGTTTTTATCTTTTTATTGTTTTTTGGTCATTTTTAGTTAAAATAGGGGATTTTTGGCTCAACTACAAGTAAACTTGCAGTTTGTTCAAAAAACCCCTACTTTAATGGTTTTCACATGTAATAGGGATTTTAAATCCCCATTACATATGTGCAAGTGTTTTTAACTTGTTGTAGGGATTTTATTTCCCTTTTACAAGTATTTTTTAAACTTGTCATTTGTCTTTTAAAACCCGATTTTGGCTTGATGAGTGAAAAAGTGATAAATTAAAATTGTCATTTGTCTTTTAAAACCCGATTTTGGCTTGTAAATGGAAAAAGTGAAAAATCGAACTTGTTGTTTTCTTTCTAAAACCCGATTTGCATGATTTTGGGTATTTCGAACTTGTCTTTTGCTCCCAAAAAACCGAAATGCAAGGGAAAAACTATTTTTGATCATTTCAAGGCGAAATTTGTGGAGAAATCGTTGGATGAGGGAGGCGTTTTGGTTTGCATCCTATCTTCATGCTTTGTTGGACATCTCTCACGCCATTTGGAGGATACATTTGCTGGTCTTTGCCCTAAATCAGCAACCACGTTCTTCTTTAATGCCATGTTTTTAGGAGTTAAATCTTTAACAATTTGCACACTCCTAAATCGTTTTGCTCTTTCCTATCAAGGCGTGGAGTATGGGATAGGTTTCAACACATTTAATAATCCATTGAATGTGTATTGAATACCACGTTTTTTGCAAAAACGTGATTCTCTTTGGCTGCGTTTTTAATTTTTGGCGTTATTACCTCCTCAAACACCTTTGGTGTTATTGCTCCAGCAAATACCTTAATTGTTTTGCTCCAATAAACTTGAAATGCACACTTTCATTGGCATTTTGCTCCTCCAAGTTTAAGATTGCTGCCATATTTGGGGGCATTTTCACAAAAACGTGATAAGGGTTTGATAGTCCGGTTTTGCTTCTTCATCTCAAGAAGTATTGCATTGTTGGAGAAGCATTTTGCATTTCTAATAAAGGTATGTTCTTCCTTTCTTCTCTTCTTTTTATTATTTTCTTGTTTTCTTCATTTTTCGTTATTTGTTGTATTTTTGGCATGTGATGTTCTTCCCCTAAAAAAAATTGGTTTTTATGAAAGAAATCTTCCCTTTGAAATGCAATTGTTAAATTGCATTATTCTTCTCAAAATTCCATCTTAGCTTGTATTCGGGATTTTTAATCTCGATTACAAGTTCGCTGGAAATTCTTGTTCTTCCCCTACGGTTAAGGAATTTAATCATTTTTGGTTAAAATTCCAAGCTTGAAAAGTGTGAAATACCCCTCTCTTGCAAATTCGGGTTTTAAAAACCGGATTACATGTTGAAAAGATCTTCCCATTTTCATGAAAATGACTATCCCGGATATTCCCGTTTCTATCCATTCACGTTCCCCATATCCGTACTTTCCATTCCCATCATTTCCCGCAAGTCAAAATCCCATTTTTCATCCATTTCTCCATTTTCGAATTTACAAGTGTACTTGTATTCGGGTTTTAAAATCCCGATTGCATGTATGTACTTTCCAACTTGTATACTTGCGAAAATTTCTCCAAGATCCGAAATTGGTCAAAGTCAAGATTTTCCCATTTCTACATATCTTCCCTCTTCTTCTCACAAAACCGTGAAATTCAGAGATCAAAGTTTTACTCATTTGAAAAAGAAAGAATGATACTTGCAGCTGATTATGATGTGGCCTTAACCCTTTTAAGTCTTCATCACAGCATTCCAGGCTCACAATCAATGTCAGATTTGCCGGCATCGCCAACTCCAAAGAAAATGAAATACAAATATGACAAATACCAGAATGAGGTTACCCCTTCCCAGGTATCTTCTCCATTGGATCGCATTAGGGACACAGAAATAGGGCACGTTGATATGGCAGAATTCATTCACAGGGTAGAAGATCCACAGGATAACAACTTGCAGCGGCTGTTGGACAGCCATATCCACCATGCATCTTCTTTCCCAGTAGCTGCCCTAAAACTTGAGTTTGTTCTTGCATGCGCCCATCATTTTGACAAAGAGTCAAGAGTCATCAAAAATGATGATGGTGAAGCTATAATTCGTCTTGATGCGGATACAATCGAGAAGGTCTTCAAAATACCTCCTGCACCTGTTTATATGGAAATCACCAAAGAAAGTGCAGCAGAGTATTATGTGAAAAGGGAAAAAGATTGCGAGCGACACATCAATAGATGGATTCAAGAGCCACGTCCTTCCTTCTCAAGATGGGCAAAGTTGTACCGTTGTGATTTCAAGTGGGAGATAGGAGACACCATCACTCTTCTCAGCAGAATGTTGGGCCTTGAGCACTCCAATGTCTTTGAGCCATGGATGTATCAATTCATCATGTTCATACGGCAGTCGCATCACATTTCATGGGGTGAAATCATCAGCGATGCTTTGTGCGAACAACTTGCAGCAGTTCCTACCACTATGACCTTTTTCATGAATTCTTATTTGGTATATTTAGCAGCGTCACTTAGACACTTTCCAGGTCTTTCTACCAAGGGTGATCGCTCGCTTATACCAGTTTGGGAATATTATGACCAGTTGCCATTGAAACCTAGCAGGCTACATTTTAGAAGAGTCCAAGATGCATTCTTCGGATATTTCATGTGTCAGTTTGATAGAGATCTCAGAAATAAAAGAGTATCAGATGAGGCATGGGTTTAGGTGTCTGAGTATGGGTGTTTATTCCTGCAATTTCCCACCTTCACCTACATGAGGATTGGGTGCTATGATGGACAGCCATACATGCTTCCAAGATACCCAACCGATAAGATAATTCTTATGGAGTTGGGAAGACAGATTATGGCTGTTCATACTCTTCAGTCTGCTAGACACAAGGTTGGAATGGGGATCTCCAGTACAAATCCATTGAAAATTGGTCGATACTCCCTTGTCACATCTGTGAAGGCTAAGGCCATGGAGGTTGAATTGCAAGAAATCAAGCTTAAGAGGTTCAAACCTAGAGCTGATTTTGATTATAGAGGTATGAAGGAGAAGATCAAGAAATCCTTTGTGCATGTTCATCGCATTGAAGACATCTGGGTAGATCTCCGCACGGAAGTCGAAGTTCTGAAAATGGATTATTGCAGGCTCACTGTTGAGCAAATTGTTGACTTGAACTTGGCGGATATCCCACAAGGGATGATCGATGACGGGCATATACTTGATCCTGAATACACTTCACGAAGGGTTGAGGAAGCTCCACTTCCTTTGATCCAATGGTCACACAAGGAGTGCGTCTCCATCCTTGACAGATTTCAGCCTATCTTGGCCAACATTAACGCATGGCTGAAAAGTAATGCTGTTAGACTTATCAAAATCAAGGTTGGTAAAGAAGATGATTCTACAGGGCCTCTTGGACGGAAGTCTGAGATTCAGATTGATAATAAGGAGGGTGCTTCATCTTCAGGCACAAGGATCAAGTTACGAGTTAGTCGTGCAGTAGTGCTTCCTCCTGAGGAGACAACTACTCGTGGAAAGGAGAAATCACAGTTCCATGTTCGGGTGATCGATCTGGATAATCCAGAAGAGGGGCAGCAATCTGATGATGCGCCTAAGTCTCCAGTTTCAGACACGCCTCATGAGGTCATTCCTCGAGTTTCTATTGAGACGCCTCTTTCTCCTCCTGATTTGCTCATTGATGAGTCTCCTCAGAATGCAGTTCCCATTTCAGCATACGGGCCTTCTCCTGATCAACAACGAGAAAGTGTGTTGGAAGGTCCTGAAGATAATCCCACTTGCATTTAGTTATCAGAAATTGATAGTTCCACTTCTGGTTTTGAAGAATTCATGAGGCAATCTTCATGCCCATTGGTAACTGAGCAAACCGTGGTCGCTATTCAAACAGATATTCCTCCCAGGGTGACCATGGTAATTCAAACAGAAACTGCTTCTCCTTTGCCTACAGCTGCTACAGGAAGTGAGTTGATGACTTTGCCTCCATGGCTTAGTTCTTTCACCCCGAAAAGAAAGAAGCAAGAGATCTCACCTGATGCCTTTGACTACCAGCAACTCAAACAGTCCAGATCAAAAGTTGCTAAGAAGGCAAAGACTATCTCTAGGGTAACTGTTGATAGCAACAAGATGAAAGTAGCTGAAATTGTGGAACCTATTGCAGATAAACCACTTGATGAAATGTCAGCTGCTGATTATAAGGTTACAAGGGTAGAATTGGGCAAGCAAACACATGAAGTCATTAAACATGATGCTCAGTTTTCTGTTGCTTCACTAGTGCAAAGGTGTGACGATCTTCTTGCAAAGAAAGACAAGCTAGAAGAAGAAAACCGACAGCTCATGGCAGCCATCAATAAAATCACAAAACCTGCTGCTGAAGGGAGTAACTCCATAGGTTCTTCCGGTTCCCAAGAATCGATTCGTGGAGTGGAAAGGGCTGCTCAGAAAGTACAAGCACTGGATTCCTGGGTTGATCAGCTTCATGATCAATGCGTGCAAGTAATAAAAGACATTTTTCAAATAATGTCTAAGCTGGAAACCATTGAGGAGAAATTGGATCAGACTTCTAACACTTTCAAAAAGAATCTGGAAAGTGTTGAGAAAAGTCTGGCAATCTGGCGTACCATGCCCCAACAATAGCTTAATATCCTGGAGGATCACGCCATCATTTCTTCTAGGGTCATGTACTTGGAATTCGAAGAAATTATGGAAAACAAGACTCTTGTTCTTAAGTCCCTCATCGAAGAGATCAGTGATGCAAGGAGATTCCGGGATGAAGTTTATCAAGGTATTGTCTCACATTGTGAAAGGGCCTCTTGCAATATAGTAAGTCAGGATGGAGAGCTAATTCCAGAAGAAAAGGTTCTTGCGGATTTACAGATGAGGATTCATGGTGAATGGAGGAGTGAACAATTCTCGGCATTTTCAATTCAAGCATTGATGAAACACCAAGCCTTTTTGCATGAGATCCAGTCCATCCTGGATAAAGACAATTCTGCTCTCCTCCGCTGTCACGACACTATTGTGAAGACTATGGTAGTTTCTAAGAACACTCATGAACCGAATCCCAAGGAACTACAAGCGAGCATCCGGAAATTTCAAGGATTCATGTCTTCACAAAAGGCAACTTAAGTGTTTTTCAACACTTAGTTGAATTTTCTCTCTTTTGTAATCTTTAGTTGTAATTTCGTTTTGACAAGTTACATGTAAAAGTAATTTTTGTAAAATACAAGTTACACATTACTTGTACTTTTGTAATTACATGTAAGGCAACTACAAGTTATGTCCGATTAGGACTGTA
Organism: Cryptomeria japonica; assembly: GCF_030272615.1. Lineage (NCBI taxonomy): Eukaryota > Viridiplantae > Streptophyta > Pinopsida > Cupressales > Cupressaceae > Cryptomeria > Cryptomeria japonica. Next base: position 420,581,248 of record NC_081411.1, on the reverse strand, counting down.
GTTGGAATAAGTCTTAGTTAGTTAGAGTAACTCTTAGTTAATTAATGAAGTCTCAGTTATTTATTGAAGGAGTCTTGGTGGTTGAGAGAATGTCTCAAGTTAGTTAGGATCCTCCCACCTTTTTCTCAAGGCTCCTCTTCTATAAATACTTGAGAGGTCCATTGTAAATATATCTTTTGGAAAGCAAGCAAAAACTCTGCCAAATTTACAGCAAGAAGTCTTTGAGCTTATGTATGTGGATTGAAAGTTTTTGAAGAATAATAAAGAAGGTTTGAGTCTTTGAGCTACATGTTTGAGTTTGAATCTTTTTATATCTTCTATGCAAAGTGTTTCTAAAGGAGCTTAGTCCAATCTGATTTGAAGTCTTTGAGCTGCAAGTAGAGAAGATTAATTAAAATAGGAAACTCTCTTGAAGGAGCAGCAAGTCTTTGAGCTTGCGTCCATTCTTGAGAAAAATTATTGTTTGATAAGAAATAGCAGCAAGTCTTTGAGCTTGCATTAGTTCTTGTCTTTGTGTTAAAAGAATAGATTATTTCAGTCTTTGAGCTGTTATCTTTTATTCGTTGTAAAATTTAATATAGCAAAAGGGTAGATAGGACTTCCAATAGTCAAGTCTTTGAGCTTGATATTGCTGTCCCGTCCCGAAGGAAGTGACGGAAGTCTTTGCGCTTTCAGGAAACTTCATTTCCTTTCTCTCATTTCACTTGAAAGTAGTTATTGTTGTTCATATTCAATCGCTATCCTTTTCTGTGAAGAGAAAAGGATATTGTCTTTCTTGAAGAAAGAAGAAAGACTGCTGTCCCATCCCATTTTATTTTCCAAAGTTGTAGTTAGATAGGGGGAGCCTTCCCTTAATTAGGAGAGTTTTTACTCGTGTGCTGTGGTTGAAACCACAATTTTGTATATTTCCCCAAGTGTACAAAATTTTCAACCAACATGACATGATGTTTTGATGGATGCTGTTATAGAGAATGTTGGATACTGCATGGAAGATTATCATTGAACATTGCTAGAAACACACCATTCAATGCAAAAAATATCAAACTGAATTTAGATATTTTCAGATGTGAAACCTCCAAAAAAGAAACCCAACATCTCAAAGGAATAGAAATATTGAATAGCAGAGTTTCCTGTATTTTGCAGTTGCAAGAAAACTCAAAGAACTGAGAAATCACGAAAACTTGAAGATGTCGGCAGTGGAAGAAAATCATGAAAGTGATAAAACAATTGAAAATGATGATGTTGTGACCTCTGCTTACAGTGACAAGGAAGAAACAACTGAAGATGACCCACAGTGGACATTAAGGACAGAAACATGATGGGCAGGATACTTTGAATCTGGTGCCCAAACATGTACGTTTTCATTGTAGAGAGCAATACTATGTACTTGGAAAATGAATTTAAAATAAAGTATGATAAGCAAGTTAGTGTGTTCTGTTGGAAATGAAAATTTTAAGATATCGAGTTATTTCAATTTGTTGTTGAGTATGGTAGTTTGTCAATGATGTTGTTCCCAATCATTACACCCTCTCACAAAAAGTAACATACAGATAGATTGGAAACATAGTCATTAGTCATTGGTACAGAGCTACATCATTGTCTACCATAGATCATTGTACATCTCATTGTGATAATAGATAAGACTTCATTTCTTCATATTGGCGTCTTTGTTGAGTGTAATTCTATACAGCAATGTTTTTCAGATAGATGTAACATTTTGCATGTGCAAATTTTAATATTCTACATTTCTAGCGTTGTTTCCATAATTGAATCATCTTGTTTTCCATGTGAAACACCATTGTTTGTTGCCGTCATAGAATTTTCTTTTTGAGTAGTATGTACTTGTAGCTGTTGTTAATGAAGGGAATTTCACAAAAAGATACAAGTTGAACTGAAGTCAACAAGGAGGATGATTTGGCATGAGAATTTAGCGTGGTCTGGAATGCACTTGCAGCCAACTTTGCTTAATACTAATCTATGAATGCATAGACTCCATTGACATAGTTATCAACTTGACTGGAGTGCATGTTTGTGAAGTTGCCATTCTTCCTAGGTTACTGCTATCTTGATCTGAAGAGGAATTGTGAGGAGCAATAACAAGAGTCGAAGAGAATGCACACTCACTAGCACAGAGACCAAGTGAATAGAAGGAAGGGGGGGGAAACATGATGAGTGATGGTGTCAAAGGAGTTCAAAGCACATAAAAATTTCCTTATACCCTTTATTAGAATCGTTACAAGGACATTCTTTTTAAGATTTCTGAGAATAGAGTAAAGAGAGCACAAAAGATTTCAAGAATGGAATTACAAAAGGAACCGAAGGAACCAAATATATTGAATGGCTTTGAATGTTACGAACCTAACATTTTTCTTGTTATTATAGTGAGTGACCGTTGTGTGGTGCACATAATTGTTGATAAACTCATATGTTAATTTCAAGATTCTTGATATCCATGTAGTTTGCCTAATTAAAACCTTAGGATTTCCCAAACCTAGTGATAGTTATATTTAGAAACTAGTTAGTCATTTCAATGCTATTAGATTTCCACAATCCATATGAAAATTGTTTGTAGTTTCTGGATTAGATTGTGTAAGCAATTTTTTAACCATCAACATTTCAGATCACACTTTGTGATTCATCATTAGGATGCAAGAGAGTTCATCTTCTTTCCTTGAACTCTCTTACATCTCGATGATAGATCATGGAGTGTGATCCAAAACGTTGATGGTTAGAAAATTGCTTACACAATCTAATCCAGAAACTAAAAACAATTTTCATAGGTAGTCATTTGTTAAGCATCAAGTTGTGTGTGGCTCTGCTTATATATGTAGTTCAGCACTTGTCATTGCCTACTCCTTGTTTCAGATTTGAGAGATGTGTATGATATCTATATCGTTGCTGAAGCAATATGTTCAGTCTTCTTGACTACATTTTGCTTTTGGAATTGTGAGAATCTACTTTGCATGCTATTGGATTTTTCTGTGCTGTTGTTGTTATCAGGAAAATTTTGCTCATTCAGCTGTAATATCTGTGAACATTATTGAATATGAGTCACTCCATCTGGTATCAGAGTAATGATTTGGGGAGTGAATTTGAAGCATAATGAAGACAATGAAGTTTTGGTACCATGAGTTGGCAAGTTTCTCACCTAGTTTTAAACTATGATATATACATTGTACCCCTACTAAAGTGACTCTATCATCATTTTGTTCATAGTCATTTGTATTGTTTCACCCTTTTTGTCCTTTCCAAGTGTTGTATTTTACCATAAAAGTTAAAACCTGGTCATTGATGTCAAACTACAAGAACTAGATGAAACTTGGAAAATTTGAAGAAATTTGTTTGCAAGCTATGTTCCATTGAGTTTCTAGGATGGGAATGGCAGGGGATAGGGGATAACAAAGGTGACAACTAGATAAAAAGGGGAAAATTTTAGAAATATAATTAAATTTCAAATATTTATATGATAACTTTGATGAAGTATTCATCATCTATATTATATATCCTTAATTCACAACATTAGTGTTGAATTTAGAGTTCACATGAGAGTTGAACAAATTAAAAACAATTCAAAATTTAATTGCTTTCATAACTCATTGTTAATGTGCATATTCTCTATGTTGCCAAATCATCCATTTTATCTATCGATTTTGCATATAGTACATCTTGAAATTGGGTACTACTTGGAATCCCTATGGATTTGGATAGGGTTGATATTTTTGTAGGTAGAAAAGTTTTGATTAGTCTATTGTTGAAACCTGACGAATCCACTATCAATATGGCATTTCCAAGAAAATCCCAACTTGATTCAAGCCCAACTTTCTTGGGCTTTGTTTTTAGTTTTTCAAATGAGTGAAAACCCTAATTTATTGTTCTGTGAATTGGATTGTCTTTGAATGGCGTAGTGATATTCTAGCAAAGATCAATATGATTTTCCACAGTTGTTATTTGTCATTGGTCTCCGTTTGCCCTCGACAAGTACCCAATTTTTTTCACTTTCGGTTTTAAGTTTTAGCTTTTGACTAGTTCTCTAAAAATAATTCTTTCAGTTTCAATTTTTAAGTTCAACATTTGATTGTTTCAAATATTCTCTTTAAATTTCAAAGTTTAAACTATAATTTAATAATTTATTTCTAACAGTTTTATGTTTAATATTGTTAATTATAATATATTATATGAATTTAATATAATTATAATAATATACATGATTTAATTTATAATGTCTAATAAATATTTAATTTGTATTGTAATAGACTAATAGTTTAATATTTATTATTTTATAATTTAAGTTATAATTAATATATGTAAATGTTTAATGATATATAATCATTATGTTTGCTGTTAATAGATTATATATTTGTTTTATAATAAATAATTAATATTTTCTTTCTAATTGAAGTTGTTATATATTAATATTATATAATAATATATAATCGTTTAATTTATATTTATTTTTTCTTATTATAATATTAATTTATTAAATTGTATGTGAAACAATTAATATTATAATTACACTATTTTTTTAATTCTTGTTTTTAGCCTATATATATAATGATTTTTATATGTTTATTTATATGGACGTTTTTTTCCGCCATACCCATGTACCCATACTTGTACCTGTATACCATTTGATGTCATATCTCCATTGTAGACCTGACATCGAGGGTTAGGATTGCAGCCCAATGCTTACCCAGAAGTCGAGGATGAAGAATTGAGGGTGCAAGCTGATGTGTCCCAAGATCAAGGGAATGACGGGAAAGGGTCGAGGCATAGCAAGACAAGAGGAACAATGGTGGTGTATGGTGGGCCAAATTGTAATGCCCCATTTCGAGGAGTAGCCGAAGATGACCCATTTAGCTTATTCAGTTCTTGTAGGCTAATTTTAGGACATTTAAGGAATAAATTAAATTAATTAATTAAAGTTATCCAATAAAGTAAATTTTATGGATAGCTTTATTTTAATTAATTTAATAAAGTGACTTCATTGAAATATAAAAGGAAATTTTAAAAGTCACTTTATCAAAGTGCTATAATGAATTATTTTAAGCAAGAATTTGAAAAGCCCTTGGGAAATGTTCTAAGGAAAATATGTAAAGAAGAATTGGGAGCTCATTTGGGCATGCTTATTTATTTTCTCTATCGCGGAGTTTGGAGCTTCTTGTGGAGCAAACCCTAGGATGAAAACACTAAGGGAAATCAGTTTTGGTGGTGAAATATCTTCCCTAGCTGATTGTAGTGGAATCATATTGGTTTCATGCTTGGATTGAAAGATTGGACAACTTGTGAAGCTTTGCAAGCAAGACAAATTGTTAATGTATTTGTAGAGATTGCAGGAAAGATAGAGATTGCTGGTTAACTGTGAGATTTCAGATTTGTGAGGGTGATTGAAGCTTTAATCTGGCTGCCTATCTTCCATTGGCCGGACATTGGGATTTTAAGGTGAAATTGGGTGATTAAGGGTTTTCTTGTTGGTTGCTGTAGTTTGCAACTGTGGAGATGGGTGTGAATTGTGACTCCATTCTTGGCCACCATTTTATCTGTACACTAGATGTGAGCATTGTGCAGGTTGTGAGGCTTATTTGCAGCCATCATTCGTTCTTGTTTTGGCATTGGAAATATCACTATAAGATATTTTTTTGTGGAACAACCAAAAAAAGTTTTATGGTTGGGTTGTGGGGGTTTTGGCACCTTTTAGTGGATCAACTATCCTAAGCAAGAGGGACATAAGCATATAAGCAGTGTTACCCGGGGATACGTTTCCGGCATAATTTGACTCGTCCCGAAAACGGGGACGTCCCGGAAATGGGGATGTCCTGGAAACTCGAAAACTTTCGGAAACCCGTACTCTGGCTGTCCCATAAAATTAATGATTGAATTTTGATTATTTGTTTAACTTCCACTCTCATGCAAACTCTCAATTTAAATTATTCAACACAAACGTTATATGTTAAGGTTTTATAATGTATATAAGCATGCTTTATCCATGTTTTTATATGAATATTTAAAATTTTCCCTATTTTTTATATAGCTGTCCCCACTGCCGTCCCCTACTCTGGGAAAAAAAATCCATCCCGGAAACCCGTTTCCCCATCCCCCCGTCCCTCCATCCCGGAAACTCGGGGCAACATAGGATATAAGTCTATATTGGCTTGTGGAATACATGGAACCCTTGGCACATGTACAAGTTGTTGGCATTGGACCTTGGGGTAGAAAACGATTAATATCAAACCACTAAATGGGCTGCTATGTAAGGTCAAATTTGTATGTGTTAACATTAAATTTGCTGATATTCAGAACAACTGTGGAACTGTATTTGTTACTTATATTTCTTGAATAAATTGTAAATGATCATTGTAATGTTTCTAGTCCCTCGAAAGTTTTGCTAAACATGATTTACTTATTATGCAGACTATGCGATTCTTCATTTTCGTAAGCATTTCCAAGTCAGCAAATAGAAAATTATGCTTTGAATCTCATGACATGTGTTTGACAAAATACCCAAACAAAGAAATCGAAAAAATTTGAGCAAAAAATGAGAAATTGTAGCATGTGAAAAGGTGGGAAGATTGCAAGGCCATGAGAACAACCTATGGTAGTGTGTCGCATTCAAATTTTGGCCTTGGTGCCATCTTGGGTTCTAACCAAAGTTGAACTACTCACCACTCGGCAAAACTCGCCAAGGCCAGGAAAAAAAACTCAGGAAAAACTTGGGAAAAACTCGGCGAAAAACTTGGCAACTTAAAAACATGCTTAAATTTAATTAAAAATGCATTTTTTTTGCAAAATTTAATGACAAGATGCATCCAATGAGTCAATAAATGAGAACACAAAAGAAACAAGCTGATTCTAGATATATTTAAATGCAAAGTATCTACAAAATCGCATCCTCATGAGGAATGCTGATGGCTGGAAGCCTGGAAGCAAAATAGTAAATAGTTTTTGTAAAACCAAAAGCAAATACATCATTACAATTACAACTTCCTCTTCCCAGCTCTAGCAAAAACTAGGGGAGAGGTAGAACTAGAGGGTCTAGTCCTAGAAGTCTGCAATGGGCGTGACTGTGCCTCCTCACTTGGTATGGCTGGCTCATCCTCCATCCTGGCTGAAGCTATGTCTCCACCCGCTTGTGGCACTGGCAATGAATCCTCATCCTCATCCTCTTCCTCCTCAATGTCATCCAGCGTGAAACCAAATCCACCCCCCTCCTCCTCCATAGCTTGCCTCTCGGAATCTATGATGTCATCCTCGAAAAACAATGGAGGCTGCTCCTGTGAAGTCCAATCTCTGTAAGGATCTATATCATCCAAGTCAATTGGACCACCTTATACTTCCTCTACCTTCCTTACGTGCTAACTTGTCCCTCTTATTCGTGTGGATTGCTTCAAACAAGCTCCAATTGCACTCACAATTGGATGAACTACAAGGCTGACATAAGACTTTGAGGGCAAATTTTTTGAGATAGGTGTTTCCACCCCATTTTTGCCACCAAGCATCTGCAAAATAAAAAAAATTGAAAAGTTAGAAAGCAAAGAGAAAAGAGAAAACATAATTTATCAATTTATCAATCACTTTAGATCCCAAAATCCAAATGGCAAATGTTATACCTGGGGTTTGAGTGGTTCTTCCTCTCCTAGCTAGCTCTGAAGAGAATAACTTACCCCTTGCTTCCTCATAATTTTGGAGTTCGCCCACAATGAGGTCTCTCTCCTCAACATCGGGTACCATCCTCTCACTGCATGTACTGAGGCCCTCCATAACCTCTCCATTAGGATCTGAGTAAGAACTCCCGAACCTAAAACGAGGGTTGAGGAAGTACCCTGCTGCATGAATGGGCTGGTGGAGCTGATTGTTCCACCTCCTATCAATAATTTCCCAAATGGGATCAAATTTGAGTCTATCCCCTTTGTAGAAATTCTTGATAGACTCCTTGGCCCTATCCATGGCCTCATAAATATACCCCATTGGGGTTTTATCCCCATCCACCAAGCGGAGAACTCTAACCAAGGGCTTTGATACCTACAATTGAAAAATACAAATTACAAAAAGATTAATTAATGAAGTTACAAATTAGTAATGAGAGACTTGAATCAAGAATTATTAAAAATTAAAGTTTTGAAGTTACCTTCACAATCTTTGCAGCCCTTTGTGCAAATTGGTTGTCGAAGACTATGCATGCGATAACATCTCCTTCAGGCTTCTTTGAATATGGTGAGTTTAGCCATGCTCCACTCACAAACATTTGTTTCAAAGAAGTCAATGCAACAAGAAGGCTTTGCAACGTCAAGAAAATCGTTGCAAACATTGTGACACCAAGTCTCACCAAATCTTTCCCTTCGGTGTGCTCTCTCATCAAATTTAGAACCCAAGGGTGATTGTAAATATATTTGGTGATCCTCCTTGCATCTTCCACAACTGGAGTCACCCACTCAAGTTTTCCTATGTCCTCCAAAAGAAGGTGAAGGACATGTGTTGCACAAGGTGTCCAAAAAAGAGTGGGGTGCCTCTCTTGGAGAATTCTACCTGCAAAAGAAGTTATTCTTAAGAAAGATGCAACCAATAAAAACAAAGCCACAACAAATGAAAATATTGCTAAAGGTGATAATTTAAAAGGATTCTATCTGCTGACACATATGCTGTTGCATTATCTATGATGATTTGCACCACATTCTCTACTCCCACCTCCATGACAACGTGCTCCAACATTCCAGCCAATTTTTCTTCATTTTTCACCTTGCTGGAGGCATCAACCGATTTCAAGAACACTACATTTCCCTTGCAAGTAGCCGAAAAGTTAATGATGGTGTTGTTCTTGCCATTTGTCCACCCATCAGAAAGAATGGTGTATCCATATTTTGCCCGTTCAATTTTTTGTTCCTCCGCCACTCCTTTTGCCCTAGCAACTGCATTTGTGAGCAACTTACAAGAACAAAGTGAAATTAGTTCTTAGTAGTTAGTACACAATTTTGATTTAATAAACAAGAAATCTAAAAAACAATTAAAAATGAAATCAAGTGGACTATTTAGTAATTTACTAACCTCCCACTCAAATCCTTGTGAGTTGGGGCCTTGTACTCCTTTCCTGCAACTATCATTGCAGTCACCAAATTCAGCCAAAAAGGATTGTCTACCACATTGAATGAAATGTTGTTGAAGTACCAAAAATCAACACATGCAATGTCGGCTTTCTCATGTGCCTCCCTATCCCATCCAGTGGCCTCTAATGATGGTTGTGCTCCAGGTGTGTTCTTGGGCACAAAATTATCACCTATGGACCCTGATCATGATGCAACAATGCCATTGCCAGTGCCAAGTACTCTACTAGAGGAAGCAGAAGCGATGGGCGAGGTGGTGGTGGGTTTGTGGATACGTGGGCCATGCCGAGAGCCCACTATGCCCTCAAGTGCTTCTTGTTCTTCTTCAATGTCAATAGAAGCACCTTGGGATTCAGCTACGGCTGATCTCATGGCTAGCTTTGACCTCTCCTCTCCCTTTGCAATTTCTTCTCTTCCCCAGCTGCAAGTAGGGCATTCATTTGTCTTTTTATTTCAGGAGTGGTCCCTATGCATTCTCTAGCATCATGCCTGTCTATGCCTGCAAGGTGGTATTTGAGGCGGTTGATCCCTCCTTGAAGTATTTTTTCACACTTTATGCAAATAACTGTCCTAGGATCCGGTCCCTCATAGGCATACCTCCAAGTCCTATCTCTAGCACCTTTAGGACGGGTGCCTATATATCTAGATGGGCATGGTTCTTGTGGCCAATCAAAACTTGCCATAATTAATGCCTAGTTAACCTACACATACAAAGTGAAAAAAAAAAGTTAACATTTTAGTTGAACAATTTAGCAAACTATCTAAATTAGTTGAAAAAAATTTAAACATCATTCAAAGTTTAAAATTAGAAAAAACTATTAGGGTTTGATTTTTTTTTGAAAACTAGAGATTCTTCAAAAAAATAGTGAAAATTTCAACCAAACTTGTCAAAACTAGTGTTAAATCTTGTTCAAATCAAAGTTTAAAAACTCGGACTCGCTACGGACTCAGCAAACCAAAAATTTGGACTTGGACTCGGACTCGTGAAAGACTCGCGAAAGACTCGGCAAAAAACAAAACCGTAGTTTTACAAAAAAAACATAAAGAAATTAATGCATTTAGAGAACATAAGTGCCATAATTAAAACATTACACATGTCATATGATCTACAAACACGCAATATTTGAAATTTCATCATTCATGGCAGCATATTCAAGTTACAACTTTCAACTCTAAAATGTATAATGGCAGCATAAGTTTATAAATGTTCACAAAATTACATATAATGATATGTCCAAGTCCAACTCCAAATGTGAAAAACAACAATGAACATCAACAAACCAAAGAGAAGACTACATCTTCCTCTTTGTATTTTTCCTAATATAGCTCAATTTTTCAGGCCTTGAGCTAGAAGTAGTTGCAGTGGGTGTTGTGGTATCTAAATGGTGAGATGATTCTTCTTCAAAGTCAAAGTCCTCTTCCTCATCCTCATCTTCGTCCTCATCTTCATCCTCCATTTCATCCAATCTTGCTCCTTCTGCATCTTGTGCTACTTCTCTCTCTATTTCTGCAATTTCTTCTTCGGTAAGGAGGACATCGTCACCATCATTTTGTTCATTCATGGTCCAATCATCATATGGATCAATTTCATCCAAGTCAATGGCCTCATGTGAAACACCCTCCACTTGTCTAACTTGAAGGCGAAGGTTGTACGGAACAAATACTAGATCATTGAGCCGCTTTTGTGTCAATCTATTTCTCTTCTTTGTTTGAATGCTCTCAAATACAGTCCAATTTTGTTCATACCCAGAAGCACTGCATGGCTGAGACAAAACACGGATAGCTATCTTTTGAAGATTAGGCATGCCAGCACCATAATTCTCCCACCATAAATCTACAAAAAACATTTAGAAATATTAAAATTGAGAAAAAAATGTAACAATCAAGTTTGTAGGTTTTTTCTTGCACTATTGAACTAAGTTACTAAATTTTTTACCTGGTTGTTGTTTTCCTCTCCTATCAATTGCTAGTTGTGATGAGAAGAGTCTCCCCTCTGCACTTTTGTAGATCTTGAACAATGAACATTTCCAAATTCAGAAATAGATAGTCAAAGTGTCAAACTCAAATTCAATAATGAACATTTCCAAATTCATAAATAAAGAGAGAGCAATTGCAAATGTCAAATCTCACCTCCAATTCATCAAGAACCTTGTCTCTCAACTTAGAATCAGGTGTCATGTTATCAATGCATGTAATAACACCTGCCATGACCTCCTCATCAGCCCTAAATAAATCAGAGAAGTAGAGTTTCAGGTTCAAAAAGTAGGCGAAGGCATGTATCGGTTGGTGGAGTTGGTTTGTCCACCTACGATCAATGATGCGCCAAAGGATTTCACATTTTCTTGTATTTCCACGATAGTAATATGAAATGGCCTCTTTGGCCCTATCCATGGCCTCATAAATGAAACCCATTGGCATGCCCTCTCCATCCACCATACGAAGAACCCTTACCAAAGGTTCTGTCAGCTAAAAAAATGAAAACAAATTTTAAATGAGTACAAAATCGACCCCTAAAAGATAAAATCAGCAAATAGACAAGATTGTATAAACTTTACTTTTGTGTTTGTTACTTACCGCAGTCAACTCCTCTCCACTTTTATTGAACCCTTCATCAAAAACAATGCTCACAATCTTCTCTGCTTCAGGTCTTTGGGAGTATGCAGACCCCAACCAAGCATCTGACACAAACATCTGCTTAAGATGAGGAATGGCACTAAGAATGCTCTGCAAAGTGATGAAGTGGCTAGCAAATCGTGTCACTCCAGGTCTCACAAGGTCCTTGCCATTTGTGTGTTTTCTCATCAAAGCAAGCACCCAAGTATGGTTGTAGATGAATTTGGTGACACTTCTTGCATCTTCAACCACTTTTTTCACCCATCCAATCTTCCCAATGTCCTCTAGCATCAAGTCCAAGCAAAGTGCAGCACAAGGACTCCATGTAATTGAAGGATGCCTCTCCATAAGCATTCTACTTGCAGATACATATGCAGCTACGTTGTCCGTGATAATTTGGACAACATTCTCAACTCCAACTTCCTGAACCACACCATCCAACAGATTACAGAAAGTCTCTGCATTTTTTATTTCATTTTAGGCATCAATAGACTTTATGAATAGCATTGCACCATTTGAAGCCACCAAGAAGTTGAGAAGAGTCCTATTCCATCCATCTGTCCATCCATCAGATAAAATGCTGCATCCTTTTCTCTTCCAATGCCTTTTCTGATCATCAACCACACCTTGTGTATATTTTACAACTTTCTCTAGCAATGGCCCACTGAAGTCATAACCTGTTGGGGCCTTAAACCCCTTACCCGCGACTGTTACTGCATTAACAAAACCTTCCCAATACACATTGTTTGCTGCATTGAAAGATAGATTATTGTAAAACCAAAAGTTTGAAGCTGCTATCCGTGCTTGTTCATGCTTCTCTCTATTCCATCTTGTACCTTCAAGTGAAGGTTGTGCAGCTGGAACATTGTGTGGTACAAAAAAATTAGGGTCTGATCTAACAGGAGTGCCACTAGCCTCACCCTCATTGTCACCAAAAGCTGAAAGTGACTGATGACCCCGAGTGTGACCAATGGGACCCGAAGTGGACAATGTGGGATTCATTGCAGTTGCCATGGCTTCTTTTGTTTTTTGCCTTTCTTCCTTTTGCATATCATTCTCAGCAAGAATGGCCTTCATCTCTCTAATAATCTCAGGAGTTGATTTGGGGCATGCCTCCACACCATATCCAGGTATTTGTGCAAGGTGGTATTTTAATCTATTGATTCCACCAATCATCCATTTTTTACATTTGGTGCAAGTGACCTCCCCCTTTTTGCTTCCTGGAATCCCATATTTCCATGCTTTATCTCTTTGTCTTCCTGACCTTGGGGTTGCCCTTGGAGTTGAACTTGCCATTGCTGATTTAACATGAAAAAAAAAAAATCAGTAGGGTTTTATGGAAAATCAACAAAAAAAATGGCAATGAATCATTTGGGAAAAATAGCATTCAAAAACAAGAAAAAAATATGAGGAAATAACTTAGGAAAGGAAATAGAAATTTTTTTGGCAGCGTATCCCCTTGTTTTTCAAGATTTTTGAGTTTCAAAACATTGAAATGATTCAAATGAAAAAAAAAGAAAGAAAAAAAATCCTTACCTAGATCTCTTTTGCTGATTTTATCTTCTTCCTTCTCCTCCTTCAAACCCTACAAACCTGCTATAACCAAAGAAAATGCCAAATGAGTTGAATTTTAAAAAAAAAAATGAGTTTTATGTGTTTTCAGGCGTAATTTCTGGGTCCCGCGAGTCCTTGCGAAAGATTCGTGAGTCCGAGCAAAAGACTTGAGCGAGTCTTTGCAAAAGACTCGCGAGTCTTTCGCAAGGACTTGCGGCTCCCAAGGACTCGCAAGTCCGTGGCGAGTCTGCAAGTTTTTAAACTATGGTTCAAATAACTTAAAAAGATTTTAGACTACTTAGGAATGATTTCTAATTCATCTAGATGCAACAAAAAATAAACAAAATGTTTTAAAAAAGCATAGAAAAAAAATAAAAAAACCAACCTGGGAATCTGATTTTTTTTTAAAAACCACCTCAAATCCCCTTCAAGTCCACTTGGAATTGGCAAGAATAGCTGGAAATCACCTTATAAGAATGTTGGAGTCACTCTTCCCCCTTCTCAGCAAAAAACCCAAGCTAAAATTATGAAATGAACTCTGTTTTTGACGTTTTTTGGTGTAATGTTGAAGCAGCTGAGTTTTTGTCTTGGACTCGCCGAGTTTTTGTCAAAAACTTAGCGAGTAGTTTTGGCGAGTTAAAGTAAAAAAACTTGCAGGGTTGAAAAACTCGGCAAGTTTTTACAACTCGCCGAGTAGTCCAACCAATTGATTTAATCTTTGAATGGATAGCATATAAAACTAGGAAGCTTTGCAATTGTATTGATCACGAAAGTAATGATATTGAGTCTTTTGTGGACAAAAACCCAAAGGAGATTGTGATCAATGAATAGAACTTATTGATTGTTGGAATCAAAGGACAAAAACCCTTAGGTTCTTTGAGGGCATTCTCTCTCAAGGAGTGCATTGGAGCTTCAAGGCATTGTAAGAAGGTTCAATGAGTCATTATGAGAATTATTGTTACTATGGCGTATTGATGTTCTAATGGCTGTAAAATAGTTGCATTCATTGTGATGATATTAATAAAGTGTTGTGATTCAATTGTGCAAATTTACGTGTGTTGTCGGTGTTTGATCCATTATTTTTGTTGATATATTTCATTGAAAATTGTGTTAATGTTATTTGGCGAATATTGTTGTTTATATTGCAAATTTGTTATTTCCATTAAAACTCTAGAAAGCGACATTATAATGGTATTAGAGCATATTTCCTACTTTCCTATGAGTGTGTGGTGATGTAGGTTAATACAAACAAGTAATAGGGAAACTAGGTACTTGCGAAAGGAAAAGAGAGAAAAGGAAGCTATGGGTGATAAAAATAAGATCATTTCAGAGAGGTCCTCAAAACTGAAAACAAAGAGATGACTAGAGAATTTCAATCATCCGTAGGGGAAACTATAGCAAAAATGGTAAAGACCTTGA